>NW_007727418.1:356971-418533 GCF_000696425.1 Galeopterus variegatus | reverse complement strand
ACATGTTTTCACTTATTGGAGGGAGCTAAAGGTGAATGAATCAATTCACACACACACATACCCACACACATACACACACACATACACACACACTCTCACACACACACAAAAAAACAAACAAACAACAACAACAACAAAAATAAAACCGGGGGCGGGGGGGGGGGGAGAGGAAGATATAACAACCACAATTTTTTTTTTGAAGTTCTTACAACAAGCAAATGGACGGGATACACTTGGGTGGGAGGGGGGAGAGGGAAGAGGGAGGGAGGCTTCGGTGATGGGACATAATAATCAACTACATTGCATATTGACAAAATAAAAATAATAAAATAAAATTTAAAAAAAAGAAACAGAAAACAGCCCTTGCTCTAGAGAAACACATGGTGTAGTGGAGAAGATGTCTACGGAAACAGTTTTAACAAAGTAATTGTGTTATATTGTGTATGCTCATGACATTCTCTGAGAATAGAGAATAGAGCTCTATTGTCCACACGAGAAAGATAAGAAAAGTTTCATAGTGGAGGAAGTGTTTGAGCTGGATCTTTTGAAATGATTGAGAGTTCACTAGGCAAAGTAAGAAAGGGTACTTTGGTCAGCAAAGGCCTGACAGAATAGGGTGGCTTTGGGGCATGGTGAGTAATCTCGTATGGGTAGATGTAGTCAATCTATGTGTCTGTGTGTGGCTCTGTGCGTGCGTCTGTGAGTGTGTGTGTGTGTGTGTGCACATGAATATATGTTTGTATTAGGGAACAGAAGTGAAGTGGGGGAGTGAGAAGTGAAAGGAGATGAGTCAAAAAATGGCACAGGGGTAGCGCTGCCGGCGGTCTGCGGGTCTGTCTCTTGCTTCCACAGTGTTTGGCTGGAACAGACCCCGGGGCTCCCCCTGCTCCAGCTTCCAACTGCCTTCCAATCTCCTCTTCATTCACAATCTCTGGGACCATTTTCCTGGCTGCCTCCTGCTTCAGGAACCAACCAACCCCATTTTTTCTGGTGGTTCACTCATTGTCAGCCATGAGCTCCCAGATTGGTCAGAATTATTCCACCAAGGTGGAGGCGACCATCAACCACTTGGTCAATTTGCACCTGCAGGCCTCCTACACCTACTCTCTCTGGGCTTCTATGTCGACAGGGACGATCTGGCTCGGGAGGGCGTGGGCCACTTCCTCCCGGAGTTGGGCGTTGGCCGAGGAGAAACGTGAAGGCGCCGAGAGTCTCTGTAAGAGGCAAAAGCAGACGGTGGCTGCGCCCTCTTCCAGGACGTGCAGAAACCGTCTGGTGAGTGGGGTAGAAGCCTGGAGGCCGTGGAAGCGTCAGGGCCCTGGAGAACAGCTGACCCAGGCTCTTTGGGGTCTTCATGCTCTGTGTTCTGCGGGCACAGACCCCATCTCTGTGACTTCCTGGAGAGCCATTTCCTAGATGAAGAGGTGAAACTCATCAAGGAGACGGGCGACCACCTGACCAACCTCCGCAGGCTGGCTGGCCCTGAGGCAGAGCTGGGCCAGTACAGCTGCCAAAGGCTGGCTCTCAAGCACGACCAGGAGCCTCCAGAACCCAACAGCCTTTGATGGATCTTTCTGCATCTTCTGGTATCAGGGCTTCTGCCAAAGCCTCACCCTCCAGCCATTAGGTACATTAGGCAGCTTTTTAACTACCTTGGAGCCTTCTCCCAAGCCTTGGACCAAATGGAAATAAAGCTTTTTGCAGCAAAAAAAAAAAAAAAAAAAAAAGGGCACAAGGACCAGATTGTGAATGTCCTTGTAAGAAAATTGAAGCCATTGAAGGGTTTTAAGCAGGGGAGTGACATGGTAGATTGTCATTTCAGATGTTTCATTTTAGTTGAAGCTGCCTCTTATGAAGACTGCAATGGAAGAAGTATTCTTCATTTTGATTTAATTCAACAAACATTTATTGAACACCATCTTTGTGCCAGACCTATTACCTGTTCCCTTAGAAAAAACCCATTTTCAGTGAAATCAAAAGACAGAGGAATGAGTTTGCTGCCTGGAGACAATTCCCATTTTGCTAAGTTTTCTCTTTGGACATACGTTAGGATTTAGGGCCAGAAAGGATGTGGGAGGGAGGGTCCTGAGTAAAATATTGTTTTTCACTTATATTGGTCTCTGGTTTCAGCCCCACTGGGTTCATCCCAGTAGGCTCTTCAGGCTCTCATGCGAAAAATAACAACAAGAAAAAAAAACAAACAGCCAAAACTTCCAGCAAGTGTACCACTCAAGGTTTCAGATATGACTGAATTCTAAGGGTCAGTAAAGTTTAAAAGGAATCAATACAAGCACCATATCTCTTCAGGATGTTGGTCCATCACCCACAAGAGCAGCTCAGAATTTCAGTAGTGGATCTCATTTTATTTATTTGTGACCACAGAAGAAATGATAGCATCAGATACCAGGAAATTACTACTCCCAGTTACTTAAGATGACAACCAACTCCATGGCTTTGAACAGTTTCTCAAGACTCTTTACAGGTGAAAAGAAATGGAATTGAGAATTTTGTCATTTTTTTAATGGTTCTGGCTAGCTATATTACGAACTATTTATAGTTATTATTGCTCTCATGTAAAATCTTCATTTTACTTCCTCTTGATTTCAATCAGCTCATTAAAAATTATTACAGTAATGAAGATATTAAAATACAAAAAAGGAAATCAAAAAATTCTGGAAATACCCTCCAGATATTGATGTATTTGTTTTCATCACCAGATGGCACTATTTAGGGTTTTTTTTAAGTTTTTTTAAAAATCTATATTAGCATAATACCAGCAACAAGGTATTCAGGATAGTTTAATATAAGAGTGAATAATCTTGTCTCAAACAAAAGAATCATCAAAGAAATGGATTGATGTCTCTTCTTTGTTCCAGCACCACCCATCTGTACAAGATGTTGCTTCTTTTGAAACCAGCTGAAGATTAAATATGTATAAGGTACGCACTGGGGGGCCCTGAGAGAGGAGAATAGGGCCACAAGTGCCCATGTTAGGAAACAGATGGCTTGAAAATGAATAAAGGTAATTAATAATAATGAGTCCTTACTGCACAGAGCAGCTGTCCTCCTCAGAGCTCAAGAGCGCCTTTCGTTACCTAATTTATCCTGCTAATACCTAGTCATGACACCAAGAATGGAATAGACACAACTTTTTGCTTTGTTTTGTTTTTTTTTTTGTTTTTTTGCCTTTTTGCCTTTTTTGACCTCCAGACATAGTAACCCTTCCTGACACAATAGACATAAGCTGGTGCTTAAGATTGCAATATATGTAAATGCCCTGTGGGTTTTTTTAAATGACAGAACAAAAACTTTCATACCACAAAAATGTAAAGTTGCTTGAACTGGTAGGGAAGAAAGGTAGAGGAACTTGGAAATATTTGTTACATTAGTTAGACCCAAAATACTTCTGTATGTGTCAGATGGTGTTTTAAATGTGGATTGAGATTGAGATGAATTACTTGTATAGGATTTGAATTAGAATGAAACTAGACCCATACCTCTCACCATACACCAAAATCAACTCAAAATGGATTAAAGACTTAAATATAAGACCTGAAACTATAAAAATCCTACAAGAAAATGTAGGGGAAACACTTCAGGAAGTAGGACTTGGCAAAGACTTTATGAATATGACCCCTAAGGTACAGGCAACAAAAGGAAAACTAAAAAAATGGGATTACATTAAGCTAAAAAGTTTCTGCACAGCAAAAGAAGCAATTAACAGAGTGAAAAGACAACCTACAAAAGGGGAGAAAATATTTGCAAAATATGCATCTGATAAAAGATTAATGTCCAGAATATACAACGAACTCAAATAACTTAACAGTAAAAAAAGAAACCTGATTTAAAAATGGGAAAAGGAGGGGCCAGCCCCGTGGCTCACTCAGGAGAGTGTGACGCTGGCAGCACCGAGTCCGTGGGTTCGGATTCTATATAGGGGCAGCCGGTGCGCTCACTGGCTGAACGTGGTGCGATCCCCTTCCCAGTCAAAAAAAAAAAAAAAAAAAAAAAATGGGAAAAGGTACTGAATAGGCATTTCTCAAAGGAAGATATACAGATAGCTAACAGACACTTGAAAAAATGCTCAACATCACAGAAATGCAAATCAAAACCATACCAGGATGTGATCTCATGCCAGTTAGACTGGCTATCAGAAACAGAGAATAACAAGTGCTGACAAGGATGTGGGGAAAGGGGACTCTTCTTCACTGTTGGTGGGACTATAAATTGGTGCAGCCATTATGGAAAACTGTATGGAGGTTTCTCAAACAACTACAGATAGAACTGCCATACAATCCACCAATTCCACTGATGAATATATACCCAAAGGAATGGAAATTGTTTCTTTGCCTCCCACAGAATTGTCACCCCTTTTCCCCTGGGTGATGGAGCTGCCAAAGATTACTCAAAGCCCATGTCTTCTGAGCAGTGACAAGCCCTGAAAGGGGGTTAATCTCCCAGAACCCTCAAAAGTGAGGCACTCCTTCCATTTGGGAAATTAACCATGAATTGGGGTTCTCTTCCCACATTTATTCTCCAGACCAGGAAGTTTCAGGAAGAGAACATAGGTAGGGTTTTTGCTAAGTATAGTTTAAAAAGTTTAACAATAGGCATCCCATAATGCCAATTTTGAAGAAGTTAAGTTGATCTACCAACAAAAGCTTGATCTTAGCAAACATTCTTTTCTTACAGCAATTTCCCAGTATCTTTACATATCAATCAGTAACCTGTCTGTCTTTGAGCCAGCAACCTTGCTGTGTTACAATTCTTTATCTTACAACAGAGACTGTATAGCCTGGGGAAAATTTCCTGTCCTTTGCAGGGTCAATATTTGAAACTGCAAAGCTTTGGAAAACCAGGCCTTGTGAAATACATTTGTTTTATGCATACTTCACAGGAAATCATCATGTCAAAGGGACACCTGCCCTCCCATGTTTATTGCAGCTCTACTTAAAATAGCCAAGTGTTGGAACCAACCCAAATGCCCATTGTCAGATGACTGGATGAAGAAAATGTGGCATATATGCACAATGAATGCTACTCTGCCCCCCCCCAAAAACGAGTGAAATTCTGCCATTCACAGCAACAAGGATGAACTTAGAGAAAATCATGTTAAGTGAAGTAAACCAAGCACAAAAAGAGAAATACCACATGTCCTCACTCATAAGGAGGACCTAAAAATAAACAAATAAGTGTTTTAAAAAAGAAAAAAAGATACAACAGTCAAATAATACGTCAAACTTTCAAAAGGAGAGAGCAGAACTGAGGTTACCAGAGGTGGGAAAGGGGGGATGGGATAGTAAGGGCGCAATTGGTAAAGCACCACAAAAAACAATTACATTATATAATATTAAATATGCTAATTATCTTGATTTGAGCATCACTATTACACACAGGTAACAATAACTCTGTACCCACAAATATGTATAATCAGCTATGTTACAATAGAAAAAATAAAAATAAATTTTTAAAAAAGTAAAAAATAAAGCAGAATACATGGCATCTGATCACTTTAGAGAATATTTTTGTTTGTTTTTCTCCTTCTGACCCTATACTACCTTCTCTCTAGATTCCTAAGTCTTGTAAATATGAAAAGACCTAAAACACTTTTGTTTTCTAAGAAACATTAGAACTTCAGAACATAATTTGCTTATACATTAATCTAAGGAAAGCTTTAATGTTTAAAAACCTATCCACTGGTAAATTATCATCTGATAAGGGTATGCCAGCTTGGGAAGTAGTAATTTTTTAAAAAAATAAATAAAAATGTAGGTACTTTATAAAAAATTAGCTTAAAACTTCTGTATTACTAGAACAGTGTCTCAAAAAGCAGAAACTATAAGTGTTAGGAACCTATCAGAAAAGAGTGGATCAAATCCGAAACCTCTTTTTTTTTTAAATTTTGGGTGGATCCCTTGATTCATAATCTTCTCTTCCATTATCTAGTAGGCTACTTCCAACTTTTCCACTCCAATACCATTTTCTCTTTCTTCCAGACCTGCCAATCAGTATGTCTCCAGCTAATGGAGGCAGCCATCACTTTCTCTGTGTTTTGTCTCCTTTATTGCATACATATCATAGGATGACTCAAGGGGAATACATGTTTTCAGAATCAGTGTCCAAGAGATACAGTTCTCTTCCCTTAGGCAAAACCCTTGATGAAGTTACTACCAGTTTCTACAAGGATTTCTCTCAGTATTTTGAAATGGTGTTATAATTTCTTTTTCTAATTTTACAGATCCCCTCTTGCAATGAAATTTCAAGAGAAGCAATAAGTCACTTTATCTATCTCAAATAGCTGTAATTGTAAGTGCACCTTCACAGCTTGTATGACATTATTGGCCTATGAGTGACCTGCACAGAAACCTGTAGAGAAACTAGCATTTTGGATCATGAAATCAGTGCTGGTTTGACAAGGAATGTCAAAAGAAACCCAAATCATCCCAAAGTCTATTTCAGATTTGAAATAATTGTCAGGCTAATTCCTCATCTAATGAATCTTCACAATGACACAGCAGTGCAGAACTCCTTTGAAAGTTTTCATTAATTCTAGGAGAGTCATGTTTGAACCCATATCATTCCTCAGTCTTCATCTCTTGAGCAATTGTAGACCCTACTCCCTCCACACAATCCCAAATTTTTTACCCCGGCCAGCACATGAAATAATTAATCATTCAAAAAACCTTTTATTTAAGTTCTACTATGTTCCAGGCACTGTGCTTTATCCATAAAAAGTAATAGTAACAAAGAATAAAATTTAGATATTTAAAGGTTTTAGATTCTAATGACTTTTGAGGAAATATCAGGTAATAACTGTCAAGGAAGAGAAGTGTCAGGTAACCTGGACATGAGAACAGGAATCCATTATAGCTCCAATCTATTCTTTTTTAAGATTCTTTAACTTTCTACTTTAAATTCAGAGCTACTGCACACTAAAGGAAAGACTGTGATGTCAGATTAGTTTACTTTACAGGATTTGTACTCATTGCTGAGTGACATAAGCAAGCTATTTAATTCTCTCAGCTTTCATTTCCTCATCAGATTCATGAGAATAAAGAATGACTCCTCCCCAGATGTCTGGGAGGATTAAATGAGATGGTATCTGGAAAGCACTTAGCACAATGCCTGACCTTCTATCAGATGCCCACTAAGGACATGACAGGATTAGCATTTATTGAGCAGCTTTTTTGAACACTAGGATCTTTGCCAGGTAATCGCTCATATACCATCTCATTATTTCTTCAGAGCAGCTTGGAGGTAAACATTATTATTCTGATCATAAGCAGACTCAGAAAGGAAGCTTGCCTAATTTTACACAGCTAGCAAGTTGTGGGTCTAGAATCAAAATCATGTCTTTTCATTTCAAGCCCAGTATTTTTCCTTGATGCATTTTCAAGGAACAGAACATTGTCTTGGAAGAGACATCTTCCAAAAGGCCTTCCAGAAGGTGCTCTGAGTTATTTAATTCAGTTCTCCCACCCATGGGTCAAAGTTGTGCTGCTGGATCATGCCCTTGTCAGGCTTGTGTAGGGAAGAGAGAATATAAGTTCCTCCCTTGGGATGAGGCAGAGAGCCTTTATGCTTTTTCCTGCAGAGGACATGTTGCAGCAGTCGGCAGATTAAGAAGGGAAGAATGGAGTTGATTGTTCTTTGAGTAATAATGAGATGGGTGGATTCCCAAAGTTAATGGTATCCCAAATGTGATGGAGCAATTGGCATAGTCAGATAAATTGAAGTGTTTTTCTGTGCCTGCTCCTTAGAGCAAAACCTCAAAGGAAACAAAGGTTCAGCATGAAAGGCAAGGGAGCAAACAGTAAATGCCAGAAGCCTATCAAAGGATTCAGAAGCATTGGAAATCAATGCTTAGCTCTCCTTTTATAAGCTGTTCTCTGAACTAAGGCCAGCATTTTACCTGCTTTTGCTTTTGGAGTCGAGTCACATGATGAAAGGTAGATGTGTCAATTTACCATTAATGAGCTCAGAATCTGGCACTTGTATTAGTAAATTTTTTGACTCAAAACAATATTGGAAGCAGAATGTTCAGTAGGTAAATTATCACTTGATTTATTTCAGCACTGTGAATTCACCATCCATAATTCACATGCAGATAGCAACCTGGTAGTGGTTTTGGTCCATCCACCATAGTGGGTTGGAGAAAACTAATTGCCCCACTTTGTTTTCACTTTTACTCTGCGTTCTATTTCCCAACACTTATCTATCATTGACAACATTTTTAATCCACTGAACAGGAAATTTCATTCTAAACTCTGTGTAATACTTTAATACTTTGTACATATTTTAGCGTTGTATAACAACATTCTTTGGAACTCTTTTAGCAAAGATTTAAAATTTAAAAATATTCTTGTACGTGTAGATTGTTTGAAATCAATGTCCTTAAATATTAGCGATTAAACAATGAGACATTCTGCTGTTCTTCAGAATTTTAACTTTTTTTTAATTGACACAAACCAGTTATATATATTTATGGGGTACAGTGTGATATTTCAATACATGTATACTATGTGTAATAATCAAATTAGGGTAATTAGCATATCCAACACCTCAGACATTTATCATTTCATTGTGGTGAGAACATTCAAAATCCTCTCTTCTAGATATTCTAATATATAAAATATATTTTTCATTATAATCAACCTACTGTGCAATGGAACACACATGTATTCCTCTTATGCAACTGTAACTTTGTCCCTGTTGACCAACCTCTCCCCATCTCTCCTCCCTCCTACACTTCCCAGCCTCTGGTAACCACTATTCTGCTCTCTGCTTCTATGAGATCAACATTTTTTTAGATTTCACAAATGAGTGAGATCATGCAGTATTTGTCTTTCTGTACCTGGCTAATTTCACTTAACATATGTGCTCCAGGTTCATCCTTGAAACTAAAAATGACAGGATTTCATTCTTTTTTATGAGTGAATAGTATTAAGAATTTTAATTTTAATTCTCTTTGTAGAATTTGAGGCATTGCTGATTAATGTGTATAAGTTTGTGTGTAGTATGTATGTGTTTGCATGTATGTATGTGTGTGTATAAGAGGGTTCATAAACATCGAATCTCCCAGTATTCCCGGGAAAGAGGACTGTATCTTTCTTACATGACCTTTGCTGACTCCTGATCTATAGCTCCTTTAATATTCTCCAAACCAACCATTCAAGAGCCAGACTTTTACCTCAGTTGCCTCCCCTAAACACTTATCTAAATCAGGCCATGTGCATTTCACCTTAATCCTTCTTTTTCCAAGCCCCAACTTGAACTGACACAATTTTCCATTCCCAGCGCTATTCAAGAGCCATGGATGAATGCCTTCTGCAGGCTTCTCCTTCTTAAAGGCCTTAATGCCTTCCAAAGGAGCTGCTTTTGTCTTTTGCCTTCATAAGCACATATCAATTACCTTCATAATGACAGTGCTGCCTTCATGTATAATTTTTATAAACTTCTCCTACCTTTCTAGATAACGTGGTACTTGGCTAATTCTTCCTCACAACACTGATTGTTTGCCATCATCCTCAGTAACAAATAATATACTCATGAATTATGAGTAACCTCAATAACATGGTATTCTGGCCCTTCCTTATATCAATGATATCTACCTGTACCCGTAGAAATTTACATTTCGGGGGGACCACATTACCAAAAAACACTACTCTATGACCAAGATGTCAAGTTCACTGTTTTATATTGTTTTGTTTTTTTCTGACAACAGCCTCTTTCTCGAACATCTCTTATTCCCTCACGATTTATAATACTTGATCTCCTCCTTCATCATCCCTATAATTACTCAACTCCCTACATATCACTTTGCCCTTTATGCCCTGTTTTTGTCAGTTTTGTGTTGCTATAACAGAAATGCCTGAGACTGGGTAATTTATAAAGAAAAGAGGTTTATTCGGCTTACAATTCTGGGACAGCTGCATCTGGCATGGGCCTCAGGCTGCTTCTACTCATGGTGGAAAGTGGCAGGCAGCCAGAAGGTACAAACAGATCACATGGTGAGAGGAAGCAAGAGAGAGAGAGAAGGTGCCAGGGTCCTTTTAAGCAATGAGCTCTCATGGGAACTCCCTAACCAGACTTTCAAACAGCTTTTACTCAGGAATTACCAGCTGCTGGCTACAGAAGACCCTGCCTGCTCTTCATTGGATCAGCTAACCCGCTGTTAAATGGATCTACATCGCCAATGGTCCCTGTTCCTGGAGGTTTTAGCCACGGACGCCTGGATGCTCTCCCCACCGCCTCCTACACACACTGGACTCAGCAAATAACTGACCTGTGGCTCCAGGGAACATTTCTAGAGTTCTCTCCCCTCGAAATTACTGTATATTCTGCTTTTCTTTGGGGCCTAATAAAGGGTCTCTTATTTCCTCCCAATTCCTCTTCCCCACTACGCCCCCCTCCAGCATGAAGCAGCTCGATGATTTCAATGACCCAACCCCCCCAAAAGAGGAAAAAGGGAGGAATGTAGGGGTTCCACAGGCACCCAATTTCCCTTTCATGGATGCCCAAACAGGGACATTCCCTGACAATATGGTGCCCTTCTGGGTTCTTCTATGCAGTAAACAAGCCTGCAGGTGCCAAACCTCAACCAGTCACAGGTCAAGGCTCACCTCCCGCCCAGCCCTGTCCAATCAGCTACCACCTCGTCCACCCCCTATCCAAACCTGGAATGCAGCTCCCTATAAATATACGTGCAGTCCTTGAATAAAGTTGAACTTCTCTGGTGAACTGTCAGCCTGGGTCTCGCGTGCCTCCTTCATCCGTGCACCCTTTCAGGAACTAACAGAACAAGAACTCACTCATTAATCCCCCCTCCCCCAGGGAGAGCATTAATCCACTCATGAGGGATCCACCCCCATAACTCAATCAGTTTCCAACACTGCCACATTGGGGATCAAATTTCCACATGAGTTTTGGAGGGGACAACATATCCAAACTCCATCATTCCAACCCTGGACCCCCCAAACTCATGTCACTCTCACATACAAAATACAATCATTCCATCCCAACAGTCCCAAAAGTCTTAGCTTATCCCAGCACCAACTTAAAAGTCCAAAGTCCAAAGTCTCCTCTGAGACCAAAAGCAAAAGTCCTTCCAGCTGTGAACCTGCATAAGTCAAAACCAAATTTATCTACTGCCAAGATACAATGGTGGAACAGGCATTGCATATACATTCCCATTCCAAAAGGGAGGAGTAGGCCAGAAAAAAGGAAAAACAGGCCCCAAACAAGTCTGAAACCCAGCAGGGCAGACATTATGTTTTAAACCTCCAAAATAATCTTCTTTGACCCCAAGTCCTGCATGCTGGGCACAATTGGGCATCTGGGCCCCCAAAGCCTCAGGCAGCCTCACTCCCACATCTCTGCCAGGCACAGCCCACTGGGCTGCACTGGAGCCTGCAGCTTTTCCAGGCTGGTGTTGCACGTTACCAGTGGCCCTGCAGTTTCAGGGTCCTGGAGGCAGCCCCGCTGCCTTGGCTCTACTAGACATTTCCCTGGTGGGGGCTCTCTGTGGGGGCTCCAACCCCACTTTCCTGCTTGGCATTGCTCTAGTAGATGACCTCTGTGGAGGCTCCACCCCTGTGGCAGGTCTCTGCCTGGGCTTCCAGGCTTTTCCATACATCCTCTGGAATCTGGGTGGAGGCTGCCATGAGATCTAACACAACATGGATGCCACCAAGACTTCTGGCTTGTATTTTCCAAAGCAGCAGGTCCAGCCACACCTAGGGCCAATTTAGCCAAAGCTGGAGCAGCTGGAATGCAGGGAGCAGGATCCTGAGGGCAGCTGCGCCCTAGGTCTTTCCTCCAGGATAACTCAGTCCTTCTAGGACTCAGGGTCTGTTATGGGTGGGGCACCCTTCCAGACTTATGAAATGCCTTTAGGGCATTTTTTCCATTGTCCTGGTTATTAGCATCTGGCTGCCTCACCGCCAAGATAATGTCTTTAACAACCAGTTTATCTGCTTCACCCTTGCATTGTTCTCCAGCTCTCTGCTTCTTTACTGCATGGCCAGGCTGCAAAGTTTCCAAATCTTTATGCTCTGCTCCCATTTTTTGCTCTTGCTTCCATTTTAAATTCTGGCTTTACATTATGCCTTTGCCGCCATAAGTCAGAATAGGCTCTTAAAAGCAACCATGCAGCTTCCTTAATCCTTTGCTGCTTAGAAATTTCTTCTGCCAGATACTCTGGTTCACAACTCCTAAGTTCCAACTTCCACAAAGTCCTAGGGCATGGACACAATGCAGCCAGGTTCCTTGCTATGGTGTAGCAAGGGTTATCTTTTGTCCAATTCCCAATAAGTCCCTCATTTCTAACTGAGACCTCATCATCTGCATGGCCTTTACTGTCCACATTTCTGTCAGCATTCTGCTCGCCACCACATAAGTCTCTAAGACATTCCAAACTTTCCCTCGTCTTTGTGTCTTCTTCTAAGTCCTCAAAACTCCTCCAACTGTTGCCCATTACCCAGTTCCAAAGCTGCATCCACATTTTCAGGTATCTGTTAAGCAACACCTCACTTCTGGTACCAATTTTCTGTTTTAGTCCATTTTGTGTTGCTATAATAAAATACCTGAGACTGAGTAATTTATAAAGAAAAGAGGTTTATTTGGCTTATGACTCTGTGACAGCTGCATCTGGCATGGGCCTCGGGTTGCTTCTACTCATGGTGGAAAGTGGCAGGCAGCCAGCGGGTACAAGCAGATCACATGGTGCGAGGAAGCAAAAGAGAGGAAGCAAGAGAGAGAGAAGGTGCCAGGGTCTTTTTAAGCAACGAGCTCTCGTGAGAACTAATAGAGCAGGAACTCACTCATTAATCCCCCCTCCCCCAGGGAGAGCATTAATCCTTTCATGAGGGATCCTCCCCCATGACTCAATCAGTTTCCAACACTGCCACATTGGAGATCAAATTTCCACATGAGTTTTGGAGGGGACAACACATCCAAACTCCATCATGCCTTTTTGCCTTTATTTGGTCCCCTGTAAATCTTTTTTATAGATTCACTCTCTCACTTAAGCTATCCAATGATATGCTAAGATCTATGAGGTACAGAAGAGAAGTGATATGTAATCCTTGTTTAGCAGAGGAGAAAAGAAATTCATGTGTGGATGCTTCTACCTATTTGCTGCTCAAAGACATGACAATAATCTCTGCCTTGATTTAGCTCAGAGTCAGCACAGTCTTCTTTCTAGTTATTTATCTCCACATTGGAAAATACCTGAAGCGTGAGAGGACTGGCACAAAATGACTTCAGTTTGTTCTCTTTCCTTATAAGGATCTTGTAAAATTTTCTTGCATTTATTATGGAAAGCAATTCTTCCTTTAATTATTTTGAGTACTGTCTTTAAATTTTGTAGTATAGTTAAAAATAATTAAGGACTGATTATTTTTGACCACTTGTGGTGGTTAATTTTATGTATGCATTTGACTGGGCTATAGTGCAAAGATAAATGTTTGGCCAAACACAGTCTAGATGTTGCTATGAAAATACTTTTTAGATATGATTAACATTTAAATCTGTAGACTTTGAATAAAACAGATTATCCTCCATAATATGGGTAGGCCACATCTAATCAGGTGAAGGCCATAAGAAAAAAGACTGAGGTTCAAGAAGGAATTCTGCTGATAGACTGCCTTCAGACTGGAGCTACAGCATCAACTCTTTCCTGGGCTGCCCGCCTGCCAGCCTGCCCCACCCTGAAATGGTTCTTTCTCGTCCTCCATAATATGGGTAGGCCTCATCTAATCAGGTGAAGGCCATAAGAAAAAAGACTGAGGTTCAAGAAGGAATTCTGCTGATAGACTGCCTTCAGACTGGAGCTACAACATCAACTCTTTCCTGGGCTGCCCGCCTGCCAGCCTGCCCCACCCTGAAATGGTTCTTTCTCACTGTAGGATAGACAAAGGGGCATGGTTTTGTTTTGTTTTGTTTTGTTTTGTTTTTCTTTCCTATTTACCTCTTTCCTGTTGGCTGTTTCTCTGGAGAACTCTGACTAATGCACCACATTATATTGTATGAGTAAGCCAACATGATGTGGAAATCTT
Organism: Galeopterus variegatus; assembly: GCF_000696425.1. Lineage (NCBI taxonomy): Eukaryota > Metazoa > Chordata > Mammalia > Dermoptera > Cynocephalidae > Galeopterus > Galeopterus variegatus. The sequence continues at coordinate 404,476 of NW_007727418.1, read as the reverse complement.
GCTTGTTATGAAATAGTCAAGAAATATTCTGCTGCTTGGTTTATTTAACATATCAATAACATAATTCTCACTATTAAAATCCCACTAAAAACATAAAAATAATGTTTTTATGCAGCATTAATGATCAATTTTTTAGCCAAATTCAATGCATTGGTTCCATTTAAATAAACTGACTTAACTGTTGCTTCTCCTTGGGTAGTGGGATTATCAAAATAAGTAGAGAGTTTCAAATATGGCAGAAAGTAATTTAATTAAAATAACACTCAAAAATTTGCATCCATTCCTCACTTACACATTTGTTCACCAGTGAGTTACCAGTACCTATTTTTTCAACACATTATGGGTTTCTGTCTTGTGTTTATGGGTAAAAAGCATCAGAGAAGTTTCAGCACATAAAGCAAAAGACATTTTCCACTGCTTACTCAGTGCCAGTCAGCTTCAGAATGAGAAAGACAAGGATTTGCTAGATTATAGGAAAACATGACTCCAGCTCAATGTGATTAATTTTTCACTGTAGGAAGGACAAAGGGGCATGGGTCTTTTTTTCTTTATTATAACTAATCATAGGTAACACTAAAAAAATCATGTTTGTAAAATGAACTGTAATTGGAAACAGAACAGGTCTCACAGGAGACGGAAGGGCAAGAAATCAAACCACAGTAGGAGAAGTCCTGGGAGGAACTTAAACGAGTTCAAATCCGCTCTGCCTGATTATTTTCATAACAAGCTATTTGTGAAATTATTAGGGTCCTTATGGGTCAACTAGCTGTTGTTTTTGAGAATTTGAACAAGTTTGGACAGTTTTCAGAAGATGGGAAAGGTGATTCTGTTTTAGAAAGGAAAAATTGGGTAATAATCTAAAAACTGTAGAGCAAAAAACTTGTTAGTTTAGCTAGAAAGAATAGTGAGAGTAAATCAAGGCAAAAATGATTTACAAGACCCTTATAAAAGACAGAGCAATGGGTTATAACCTGCTAGTATTCTTAAATAATAAATTTTAGAATAATTTAATCTATGATAAGGTGGTGGCTCTGGTATACTAGAGCAGAAATACAGATTTTAATTTCTTACAAATTTACTTACGATCCTGCATGACACTCTCCATCAATATTACAGGAAAATAAGTCTACATACATGGCAGCTACAGTACCAGCTAATCTGTCAAACATACTTGGAACATGGGGTCTACCATCCTTTTTCCCTGCAGTGAAATTTCTAGATAAGATAGAAAAGGTGATGGGAAGGAACCTAAATGTCCATAGAAAGACATTAAGGCACAGTTACTGGTGCAGACTTGGTATTCACACACCCTGAGTTTAAAATCTTCGTTCTGTTTCTTACAAATAATGGGATCTTGGGCAATTTATGCAATCTCCCCAAGATTCACTTTCCTTATCTGTAAAATGGGAATAATTATAGTATCATCTAATGAAAATTAATGAGATTATAAAGGTAAAAGACTCGGTAGAATGTTCAATTAATAATAGCATTAGGTAATTTCATAATTATTTCATCCATTTTTCCCACTAAATTGTGAGTTTCTCAAGAACAAGTTTTACACATTGATCTTCCACGTGTTTACTGTATATAATAAGAAGCCTAACCCACAGTATGGGCTTGGTATAAATTGAATATTTCATATTTAGTTTGCACATTTCATACTTAATAATTTCCATGGGGCAAAGGTAAAAGGCAAATGGTAAAGGAGGGGAAAGAAGAACAGTGTGTGCTGGACAGAAGAGAGTCTGGAGGAGGCAGGAAGGGAAGGGATATGCCTGGTCTACTGAAGAGAAGGGCCAATCTCCTCTCCATTGGTCAAGGCAAGTAAGAGTCAGACATGGGGAAGGGAGATTAATAAGATGGCCCCAGAAGCAGGAATGCAGGCATGAGCTTTATTCTTGATGCAAGCACCTTCTATTCCAGCCCCTGTTGGAATCAGATGTTTGTGAGAAGAAACTGTAACCTGCTGGTAGATAGAAGTACTACGATTTTATGTGCATTTTATGACTAAGGGAAAAAATATGATAGCTGGGGCCACGTGGGTGCTTTCATACCTCACCAGAACTAAAGGGGAAATCAGAAAACCATCTATTCATTCCTTCATCAAACACTGAAGAATGTTTATTACCTACTAGTTGCTGAGGACACAAATATACATAAAATGTTCCTTGCTCTTTATCTGTTCATTGGCAAAGGTTGACAGGCAGATGCATAAATTAAAAAGTTCAACGAACAGAGAGAGAAGCCACTGAAATATATGCAAAGCCCTATCAATGCACTGAGAATGGAGGTCTCAGAATGGAGTTGGAAGAGGAAGTGGTGTTTAAGGAGGTCAGTGCACACAGAAAATAGGCTATTCAGGGCAAAAACAGTAGAATTAGTTACCAACCTGAGACTGCACATGACATCAAGACTTTACACTCTGACCTGGGGCAGCTCCATGCTCTGACATGGTATTTAGAACTGTGTGCAGCTTTTACAGTAGCTGTCTTATTCACTGCTCACAGAGTTTTTTCACTTTCAGGTTTAAATTGTGTTAGGTAGTTAAGGTTGCTGGGAGTCTGCCTTTTTTGTGTTATATGGGTTAATAGATGGCTGGAGTGGCTAAGGGAGGAGTTGTCAGTAAGTCATTATCAACCCTGGAAGAAATATCCAGGAATATATCATTGTGACTGATGCTGTGCTCAAGTATCCTTGCATTTTTCTTTGACTTGGATAATGGGAGGCATTTATGCTTACTGAATCTAGAGGTCAAAGAAAGCTCAGAGGACTGAATTAGACCTTTTACAAACAAGATGAAATTTGACTAGTGATTAGAATAAACTTGGCTAGGTGAGTAAGGACAGATACTAGCAGACATAGGGATAAAATTCAACTTAAGGAACAAGGAAGTAGACTTGCCTGTGTATTTAAAATTATGGTGGAAAAAAATGTATTAGAGTCACAGTATATAATAATTGTCCTGTGTGCCATGAATTACTAAAAAATTTCTTAAAGTTGGGGGAGAGGGAGGAGGAAAAGAGGAATTGATAAAAGGACACGAAAGTCAACTACATTGTATATGGATAAATTAAAATTTTAAAAAATTCTTGAAGTTGGCCCCCAAAAAATCACATTTTGAAAAGAACTTCCAAAGGGAGCATAATTAGTAGAATGCCATAAAAATGTGTCATAGCTTGGTGTTCTCCAGGTTTTTCTATCTTATTTTCCATAAACTAATCTCTTCAATTGTCCAGATCCAGCCATAATGGGAATACTAAGCTCACTCCTTTCAATTATTCTTACAAGTTTATAAGCATTCTGTTTTGTTAATGCTCTGTCAATTGTTAAGAAAATCTGATGCCCCTCTCAGACCAATCCTTCCCAACACATCAGTGGTGATGGACTGGTTTTTATTTCCAATTCAGTAAAGACCAATGCATTTATAAAATACTATAAAAATGAATTATTAGGTAAATGAAATTATAAAACCAGACATACTACAATCAACAGACATAAATTACTCGGTCAAATTGCTTATAAAAGTTTCTAAATGCTTTTTTCTATTTCTTTACTTATCTCATCATGGACTGGTAACAGACAGTTATGGATCAATACAGGTCCAAGAACTACACTCGGAGTAGCACTAACTTGGGCCCTAGTGTACATGTGTCTCTACATGAAAAACCCCTGGTATAGCAGAAGAGGCGGAACAGTATAATGAAACAGTGTTAAAAGCCCAGAACCAGAAGCCTGGTGTTCTCTACTAGCTCCTTCACTAAAACTCTCTAGTCCTCCATTTTTGTCACCTGGAAAATAATGACATTAATCTAGATAATTTTAGGAATCCTGTTCAGCTATAAAATCACATGCTTCTGTGACTAAAGACTTAGAAATGAAGTCTTCTGAAGAAAAAACAGGCTAGCTTATTCACCACGGAGAAGAGAAAGTAGGAAGACTTGTTCGTTATGCTGCTACTATATTTGCACGGATGCAGTTCATACTATTCTCCACAACCCACACAAAATTACATATGGATGTAGACATAATGATTCTGCCACCTGAATAACCACCTCGACACCTACATGTAATTGGAAAGACTGCAGTAAACTTTAGACACATCTACATCTTCTGTTGACATCTCCCTAATGGAGCACTAATGCACCAGTTCTATTTTATAATACTGAGAACCGAGATCATTAGTTCCACATATATTAAACATAGAAAAAAGGAGCATAGACTTCAATTGTGCTGTCAGTTATTTATACACATACTGTTCTCTATTTAAAGCAAGTGTTGCTCAACTCTGGCATAGTTTACCCAGAAAGGTTATGTACTTTCCTTCTTCGAAGATCATTTTTAAAAAGGCACTTTTTCCTTCCTGAAATGGTTTTATAATGACTGATATGAAAGCAGAACAGTGAACAAGAGGGATTCCAGCACTGTGATTTGTCATTGCTGTTGTGTCATTGTCAAGCCTTAAGAAAAAATAGCTGATAATAGTAGTTAGCTTAATTAACCTAAAAATAATGATATTTCTACTTTTCAGCTCCAGTGCCTTTTTTTAAGCTTCTCAAGTTCTTTGTTCCATTATGTAGGTCCTGGAAGTCTCTCTTTCTCACTCTACCTCTGAGCCTGACTTTAGATTACTTCCTCTTTCACATGCCTTCTACCAGAAGTTAGTCCTGAAGATACAGACAAACACATGAGAACAGGTAACTGGTTTTCTGAATCACTGAACATTCTGCCCTGTAGAGAAATTATTCCACCTTGGTGTTTCTTTTTTTTTTTTAACATTCTAATTTTTTATTGCAATGTATTGATTATGCATATTTGTGTGGTACAGAATCAAATTTCAATGTCAATACATATATATACAATGTATGATATGCAAATCAGAGTAATTAGCATATTTATCATTACCAATCATTTCTTTGTGATGAGGACATTCGGTCTCCTCTCTTCTAGCCATTTGATAATATTCAGTAAATTATTGTTAATTATAGATGCCTAGCTTGATTCTATGTTTTAATTTCTCTTCTCTTATTCCTCCCAGATTTTCAGTGTTACATTTCCATTCACAATTTATTTTTCTATTTTATTATTACAATGACACATCACACCTACGACGGTTTACAGGTGAAAATAGTCTACATCTGTTGACTTCAAGAACTTCTGAATAAAATGAACTCTTCCTCGGCTACAGACAGAAAACTAGAAAAATTATTGCCTAAATTGTTCATCTTAACTCAAATATCCATCCTGCTTAAAATATCCATCCTGGCAAGTTTCAAAGAGTAAAGTAAAATAACTGCCTTTGTTTGCACAAAATGAAAACGTTGCATGGGGAAAGCTCTACAAAGGGAATAAAGCTCACTGAGCCCAACAAGCCAATTTCTTTCCTTTCAAGGTTCTATAGCTGCTTGGAATCAGTTTCCAATTAATGTCTGTACTTGAGCAGAGAGTGTACAGTTATTGCTTTCTGACTTAGATGAAAGTGTGTTCTAAAAGTTCATTCAATTCAATTCAACAAAGTATGTCTTAGCACCTATTAAAAGCAATCTACTTCTGTTGAGTAATATGAGTCATTACGCTCCAGAAATTCCAATCTAGTTAAGGAGAAAAGTGCACGTACTCCAATTACTCTAACAAAGGTCAGACTCTGATAAGTGCAGCAAAGAGGTTCAGACACCTGAAGGAGTCAAGGGAGAAATTGAGTCTATATGAGGAAGCATTCTAGGATGATGGAGCTTGAAGAATGAGTAAAATTCTTTATTTTTCTTCCTGCAAAAGTAATACACCTTCACTATGAAAAATAAAAATAAAATAAAAATCACATATAATCTCATCTCCTAAAATCAGTTACTTTTAAAATCCATGCCAACATTATTATCTATACATATGTGAGCATGTGTATTCTTTAAAGGAAATTTAATCATCAATGTATACTCCTTGGTAATCTTTTTCCCTTAACAATACATAATGAACATTTTTCTACGTCAATAGCTTTTCCTACCCAATAGGTATGGGTCATAAGTTTCACGTTTCCTTTTACTTCTGATCCTGATTATGGCTGCTCAGAGCTTGATATTAAGAAGAGTCAGAGACCATGTTCATTCCATATAGCAATGTCTCCACAAGTCCAGGTTAGGGGAGCCATGCTACAGATACCAAACACTGGCTGACTCATGTCTATATCTCTTTTAATATATCTCTTTTCAATATTATTCTATCATATTATTGCAAATAAGTTTTAACCAGTTCCATATTTTTGGACATCTAGGTGTGGAGAGAAAAATGCCACATGGTGAAACCCTGAGGTTTGTAAAAGAAGATTTCTGGGAGCTTTTAGCCCAGCCCAGCCACTAGCTGACTACAGCCAGATAAGTCACCCCAGATAGGGATAGGGCTCCCAACTGAGCACTGCCCAAGGTCCTGACTGAAAATCATGAGAAGACTATTGTTGTTTTAAGCCACTAAGTTTTGGGATAATTTTTTTCACTGTAAAGATAATTGTAGTAATCACATTTATTTGAATGACTATTTTTCATTTTTAAGATTTATAATCAATTCTGTTTCATAACAACTTGTTTAATTTCATTTTTCTGTGTCGACTAATGATTGTTGCCTTTTAAAAACAGAAAGCATGCCTCCTCATTCCTCTCTTTAAACATCTTAAGTGTACTTATTTTAAATCTTTTTCATCTAGAGTAAATTCTTGCTTTGACCATTGATTTTGTTGTCTGTCTATTCTGGAATGAGATTTCTTCATGACTTAAGGGGTGGGGCATTGAAAATACATTATAAGAGGCTTTTTACTTTTCATTTTTCCCCTCCTCCATATCCCTTCCAGTCTAATGGTTTTGCAGTTGCCCAGAACCCCAGACCAGAACCTTATCACAGTGGTATGGGTCCTGCTTATGAAGTATTACAGATTTTGCATTTTGGACACAGAGCAAGGGATATCTTGGCTCAGTTAATGGTCGCATGGCTGTTTCTGTTTCCTTCTGTCTCCTTAAGCTCACACTTAAAGCCCAAATCAGAAGTCAGGTATAGTGTCTTGTTTTGGGGGGGGGGGGTTTGTTTGTTTGTTTGTTTTTTAAATCTTTTTTCACAACCCCTAGCTTCTGACCCCACTTTCTCCCAGCCTGAGAGATCCCAAATCCCAGGCACAGATGACTCAGAGACCAATATGCTGGAAATGTAGCTATTTCTCTATACTGTGTTTCTGTTACATTCCTGGTTTATGGAAATGTTTATCTTGTTTTTGAAATTGGCTCTTTTCCCCACTTTTTCTAGTCTATTGTTGCTGTATGTTTGGGGAACACAAAGTGATCCAATTGTACATTTACTATGCCACCTGAACTACAATTCCAGCATACCCAAGGATTGAAATATCTTCTTCATTGTACATCAAAATCCTTTATGTTCTTGGGTCTTTGGCAAGACTTTCTGTTCTATTGACTTTTCAAGGCTCATGAGCTTTTCAAGGCTCCTGTGATTGGATTGGTCCCATGTGCTAATCCAGGATAATCTCCTTATTTGAAGGTCCATAACCTTAATTACATCTGCAAACTCTGTTCACAGAAGAACCTCAATTAGTATTTGACTGAATTAGCAGAGAACAGGAATCTTGGGGTGAACATCTCTAGGATTCTGCTTACCACCGTAATTGACTGAAGCCATGCGTGGAAGGATGAAAATAAAAATGTTACTTAAAACTGGAATTGAACATAGGGATGTCTGTCTTCTAAGGAGGGAAGGGGTAAAGAGGCATGAGGAGATATAATTTAAATCAGAAGAAAAAATTAATCTATATACTACTGTACTTAGTGTTAGGAAACTGGTAAGACTGCTGCTAAGAGGTAAGCCAAAGAGGGGTGGAAATCTAAATTACTTAGCATAATGATATGAGGATAATTAAGGCATGACAAAGGTCTTGTGGGCAAGAGAAGTCTCAGGTATATAGCAGGAGGTTGGACTCTACAGAGAAATTGTCTATTTGCTTCCATGTAAAATCCTTCCTTATATTGACCCGAACCTTCAGTAATGTCTGCCACCATAAAAACATCTTCTGTGTGTGGTCCAGGGAGATGGCAATAAAGGGGGCCAAGTTGTATATCTTGACTTGTGTACAGCAGAGACAAGAGGCTGACCAGTTAGTTCAGGAGGTGATAAAATGTGGGTGTATTGTCCCCCCAAAACTCATGTGGAAATCTGATCCCCAATGTGGCTGTGTTAGGAGCTGTTTGAGTCATGGGAGCAGATCCCTCATAAATGGATTAATTCTCTCCCTGGGGGGGTAGGGTAGTGAGTGGGTTCTTGCTCTATTAGTTCCTGTGAGAGCTGGTTGTTTAAAAGACCCTGGCACCTCGTCTCTTCCTCCTTCGCTCCCTCTCCACTTCTCCCCCTCTCCCTCCCTCTCTCGGTTCCCCCCCTCCGTCTTCTCAACATGTGATCTGCTTGTATCCACTAGCTGTCTGCCACTTTCTGCCATGAGTAGAAGCAGCCTGAGGCCCACACCAGACACAGCTGTCCCATAATCATGAGCCAAATAGACCTCTGTTCTTTATAAATTACCCAGTCTCAGGTGTTCTGTTATAACAACACAAAAACGGACTAATGCAGGAGGTAAGATGCAAGTGGTGCAAAATGTTGAGGAGGTTAGAAACTTGGAATCAGAGCAACCATGAGAATGTCAGCCCCCAGCATTCACAGTTATCTAGTGAGGACCTGGAGCTTCCTATAGGATGGGCACTTGAGGCAATTTTGTCTGAGCCTCAAAGAAAATAACAGCCTCCCCTGAAATCTGAGTTACAGTTTAGGACAGTTCTCAGTTCTGACAGAATGTTAGGGTCACCCAGGGAACTGTTAATAAAAACTCCCAATACTCAGGCTATACCCCAAAACCAATCAGAACCTCTGGGATGGGACCAGGCATCACTAGCATTTAAGGCTTTCCCAGGTGATTCTAATGTACAGCCAAGGCTGAGAACTACGGGTTTAAGCTGTGGAAGAATCTATAAGGAATTCTTCCTTTTGAACAATAGGCACTGGAAGAGAAGTGAGTAAATCGGGTGTTCTAGAGATAAGAGGAAAAAACAATGAATCCAAGGTCTGAGGAGAAGATGATTTAATTCTGCAGTAAAATTGAGTGCATGAGAAAATAGAGGAGGCCTTCAAATTGGACTATTGCGAGGGCACCACTTTGCTTTGTGAATTGTAAAATGATGGGGGTAAAATTCAGGTTACAAAGTTTTGAAGGGCAAATGAAGGAGAGAAAGTAGAAGGAAATGTAAACTATTTTTTTGAGATATTAAAAAGGGATGATGAGAGAAAAGATGGAGACCATGACAGGGAAAGAGCACCAAAAATATCTAGGACACACAAATGCGAGCAGGAGGCTTTAACAAATTAAAAACAAAGTTGAATAACAGGAACACTCTAAGTGTTCAAGACTCCACATGTATTTCTTTCTAGTCATAAGGAATGGGAACCAAGTTTATACAATAATGGAAAACATTCCTTCATTTTTCTCTATAAGAGAAGGAAAGATAGAAAACAAAAATTAACTACAGCACAAAATGTATTTAGCTAAAATTAAATCAACATAACCATTACTCATAGGTGTCAATGGTTTACTATTGTATAGATTCTATCACACATTTATATGGATCTCAAAATGTAAAATACCGGACAGCAATATCTTATTGAATTCAAGTAAGCAATTTATACCAATGTATCAATGACTGGAGTTTCTAGACCCCTTAAAAAGACTTGCCTTCTAAAATATAGAAGGGCTATTAATATAAATGATGCCCTACTTGGCAATCTAAAGAAAAAACTTGCAGCAGAAGGCCTCCAGACAAGTCTGCACCCTGGCTAGACATGAAGTCTTATTTGAAGTCAACTTCTGTAAATTGGCCCTAGTTCTTCACTGCCTCCATTTCTGAACCCTGGGTTATGAAGACTTCCACTTCCCCCTCACTGGGTCCCAAGGTAGCTCTGGGCTCTGAAGGAGATGATGGGAGAGGGGTAGGAAGGACAGCAGCTATTGTCATATGTGTTTCAGTGATAGATACAACTGGATTCAGAATATCAATCGGGCCGGCCCGGTGGCGCACTGCTACAGTGCGCTGCTTGGGAGCGCGGCAGTGCTCCCGCCGAGGGTTCGGATCCCACATGTGGACCGGTTCCTGCTCACTAGCTGAGCGAGGTGTGGGCGCAGCGCTGAGGGTTGCGATCCCGTTGCCGGTCCCGGTCCGGTACGGGCGCGACACTGAGGGTTGCGATCTGTTGCCGGACATGAAAAAAGACAAAAAAAAAAAAAAAAAAAGAATATCAATCAAATATTTTTCAAGGTACTTTGCCAAAAAAAAATATGTATATATATTCCTACAGGAGAGAACAGAACCATGGTTATTAGAGGTGGGAAGGGGGAAGGTGGAGGAGGGTTAGCAAGAAATTGCTTAAGGGTCAAAAAGAATGATTATGTTTGTAAAGATGCATATACTAATTATCCTGATTTGATCATCACATATTGTACATAGGTATTGATATTCAACTCTGTACCCCACAATTATGTTTAAATTAAAAAATAATAAAAACAATAATATCCTTTCAAACCATGTGACATGTTTGCATTTCAGTATATTTTTATCTCCAAACAACCCATTAGCACTCTCTCTGCTACCCAGGAACACCTGGATCTTGCCTACCCAGAAAGACTTTTTTGTTTTCCTCTTGTAAGTACATGTCCTTCTGGAGAAGGAGAGAAATCTTGTCATTGGATTTCCAGTTTCCCACTGTCCCCTCTGGAGCCTTATGAAAAAATTGGAAGATCCCCCAGGGAGAACAACTATTTTTATCAGACTCAGAGAAAGGACATTCAAGGTTTCCCAGAGGAGGTACTGAGAAAAGCTTAGTGAATGGTCAGTTAGCCATGGCCAGCCTTTGCCTAGGAGTTAGATTTCCTTGTCTATCAAGTCACATGTGAACAGTGAACAACCTCTCAGGGTAGAAGTGTGGCAGGTTCCCACTGTATAAGAGAGGACTTTCAGTTACATAATTAGATCTTATTTGAAGATTAACTATCGAAGTAAAGTAATTTGAATTTGATGGAGCAACTCTTGAACAGAATTTAAATAGAATTTCAGAATAGAGCTAATGTCCACAATACCAGAGATTATATTTTATAGATAATGAAAATGTGTGGATGCTAAAATGGCCTGTTTCTGAGATTTATAGTACTTTGCTGTCTTCCTTTGTTTTGTAATAATAGCCATCGTTTATAGAATACCTTCATGTTCTGAGTACGATACGTAACTTGTCTTATTTAATCTCCTCACATAACACCATAAGGTGAATATTTATGTCCCTGTCCATAGATGAATAAACAGAAGCTCAGATGTGTTGAATGGCTTACAAAAGGCCACACAGCAAATTAGTAACAGAGCTAAAATTTTGATCTAAGACCTATATAGCTTCTAAAGGATACTTCCAAATTTTGCCTTCTTTCATTATACATATTACACTAATTTTGTGTGTTTAAAGGAACTTCATAACTGTATAAGAAAGGGCATATTCAATCTTCTGTTCCAGCAGAATTTCAACTCAGTGCTACACAAAGTACTGAGCTTATCAAAAAGGTTAAAGGCAAGCTGAAGGAAGCTGTAGGTAAAAACAGAGTGACACAGAGGATAAATAACATCATGTCTTAGCCTTAAAAGGTGTATTTCCACAGAGACAGAGAGAGCACACCATTATTCTGGTTTAAGAGTAATAGGTCATACATAATACCCTAATTTTGGCTCAAGAATTAACTTTGGGAATATTAGGCTGAATTTATAAGGTTCACATGGAGGCTCAAAATACGAAGAGCCATTTTACTGGCTGACACGAGAAACAGGACAGAATCCCTGTTCTTTTCATCTTTTATGTCTCTTGGGACCAAGCAGTAGATGTTTAAGATGTTGCAGTGGTTGTGAGGTGGGTGAAATAATAAATTGCAAAATCTTAGTAGGGAAAACAGATTCATTACTAAAAAAAAATAAAGTTCTTTATTTTGCACAAATTATTATTGAATTTCCTTTAGGTAGTCCACACCACCAGGTGCTGTGTGGGTGGACAAGATAAGTAAGGCACAGTATTTCCCCTCCAAGAGCTTATAATATAAATAGAAAGCAAGGCATAAATGCAACAATGTATAATTCAGTGCCAAAGTAAGGGGTATTGATAATAAAAGCTAAAAGATTCAGAGAAGAAATAAAGAAATGAGGACTGGAGTGCTCATTCACTCAACCAGTGTATTTACTGAATACCTCCTGCGACCGAGCAATGTAATAGAACTAATACTATGCTCACTATAGGGACTTTTGACAGGTGAGAGGTTTGAGGTGAACTTATAAAGACAGGACATATTTACTTAGGCAGGCGAAAGGGCAAATGATTTTCCAAACAAGTAAAAATTATAAAAGCAGCCAACTTATTGTATAGCAATTGGCACTTTACATATATTAACTCACTTAATTATCACAAGAACTCAGTGAGGTAGGGACTATTAGTACTCCCACTTTACAGACGAGGAACCTAGACTCAGGAAGGTGAAGTAATTTACTCCCTAGGCACACAAGTAGAAAGTGGTATAGCCAGAATCCAAATGCAGTGAGAGAGAGGTTCAGTTGCCTTGCTGTACAGCCTGTCAGGTCCCCATGTTAGGGAGGACCTGCCTATGCAAAGAATGCAGCATTAACATACCTTAGCAAGTATATCACCAGAAGTTTGGGTAATATCAAGCCTCTTGTCTTAGAGCTTGGTAGCTCTAATTAATCCTTAAGGAAATGATTCTTGAACTTTACGGTACATCAGATCACCTGGAATGCTTATTAAAACACTGATAGTTGAACCCTGTCCCAGAGTTTTCAGTTCAGTAGGTCTGGACTGGGCCCCAAAATTTACATTTTCAAACAAGTTCCCGGGTGGTGCTGATGCTGGTGGTGGGAAAATCAAACTCTGAGAACCACTGATTAAGAAAACCCATTCCCAACAAATCTCATATCTGGGGTCTTTCATCACTGAGCAGAAAATTGGGTGTCTATTTTCAAATCCCAAGAATTGCAAACTCAACATGCCTATAATTGAAATTACTATTTTTTCAATGAAAATATGTTCTAGTATTTTTACCATTTTAAGTGATGAGACAATTTAATGCTTTGTACTTTAGAAGCATCCTTGACTCTTTCCCCATCTGCCTGCATCCAATCAAAGCACCATCTCTCTTAAATACCTCTTTCAAGACACATTTATTTAGTGCTGCTATGCTCTAGGCTGAGTTCAGACTGAAAGATGCTGAATACCCACATGCATCAGCTCCAGATAACTTCCCTTACTGCAGAAAGTGGAACAACACTTTGACAGTCTTAGTAGTGTCATAGAAGAGAAGGTATTTATAGGATTTGGGGTCTGGCTCAAGTAGTTTAAGAAGGGTCTTTCAAAGCAGAAAACAAATTAAGATCAAGCAATGATCATGACATAATAGTTTAGAATTGGTCATCATAGCAACATGAGGGTCTGGATAAGTAGACTGCCATTTGATAAGGGAGCTATTTTCCTAGGTGAGCAAACCGTTATCTCAAATAAATTGATTTGCAGGAATTACCTAACACAAACAGTGCAACTATTTATTGGTTTACTGTCTTATCTTTCTTGAGTAAATTTTTACTGGAATAAAATACTAAGCCACATTAACACAGGTGATCTCTGTTCTTAGTCCTATTAACTATGTCATCTTGATCACAGTTCTCAAAGACACTGTGCCCTAGATTTAAGGAATTTAAATTCTCATGAGAAGGCAGACAGGGTTCTAAAAAAACACCTCCTTGTTAAAAAATTAACTTATTTATAAGGTAAAAGTATACAGAGAAAAATATATATCTGAATCTTCTTGTGGAAGCCTTGACAGTAGAGGTAGCATGGACCTTTTTTCTTTTATTGAATCATAGTTGATTATATATATTTTGGGATTCAATGTTGACATATGTTGATGAAATCAATATTACTAGTATATATATTGTTACAAATTGTACTTATTCTTTATGCCCCTTGTCCAATCTCTCCCTATTCCCCCTCCCCTTCCCCCTCCCCCTCCCCCCTCCCACCACTGATAACCCTAGATTTCTTCTCTCCTGAAAGAGTAATGGTTATTCTGTTGATTTGTTGCTTAGATGGTCTGTCCAATGCTGAGAGGTATGATCAGGTCCCCCAATATTATCATAGAACAGATGCTTCTTCTGTCACTCTGGAATGGGCTTTGTGGAGAGAAACATTCCCTCTTTTCTTTGGTCTCTGCTGGTGACTCTCCTTGTGTCAATGCACTCCAGTGGCCGGTGGACCATCTGCATGGTGATTATGATGTCTAGCCACTTTCATGGCAGTCATGGTTACTGTAGTGGCTGTGGTGGGCCACCCACATGGAGGTGATATTTTTGACATGCTCCTTGGTGATGGCAGTGTGCCTGGTTGTGGGTGGGGGTTCCAGTCCTCAGCTCCATGCCCCAGGCTTGAGGTAGCATGGACTTTGAATGGATAAGGCAGTGAGGGCAACACAGTCCAGAGAGAGGAATAGGAATGTGCAAAGCCTCTGGCTGGCTGTAAGCTCCCTTTGCTACCCAGTCTCTCATAGGGAAGGTGTAAACGTCTGCCACTCCTGAGTAGTGTGGTGGTATTTTCTCTTCTTTCTGACTGTAGAATCCAGGTGCATGGGGTATCAAAAAAGATTCAAACAGGTTTTAAGGCTTCAGATGACTAAAATTGGACAGAGTAGTGTGGTGAGGTCAGGGTAGGCTTTGGATGGCTTTGCATCCCTTACTTTACCTCACCCCCATTCTTGTAAACAAACACTAGGGGTTCCTTCTAGACCCTCAGCACGTCTCCACATGGACGTTCCCTACAGTGACAGTCTCCCCATGGACCCCATCCTTTTCCTTCATGCTCCCCTCTGTTCACCTCCCCTGTGCTTGGAGCTTTTTCTGCCTCTTCCTCCTCCCTTCCTGGACATTGGTCCTGCCCCCATCAGTTATCAGGCCTTTGGCCTCTTCTTGGGTCTTGAAAATCTTTTCGGGCCGAGCCCGTGGCGCACTCGGGAGAGTGCTGCGCTCCCTCCGTGGGTTCAGATCCTACGTAGGGATGACCGGTCCGCTCACAGCACTCACTGGCTGAGCGCAGTGCAGCCGGTCTCAAAAAGGACAAAAAATAAATCTTTTCAGTCTCCCCATTGCATGCTGAGGGACACTGGTGTTGAGTTGTGAGTCAATCACAGCCGTTCTCTTCCTATCCACCTCTACTGCTGGTTAAAGGAGGGAAAGGGAATTTCTAGTTGTGAGTAGAAGAGGAGAGAAAGGACATTGGGTTTAATTGTTGATATTGCACTACAGCTTAACTTTATTTTTGTTTTTTCTTTAGAGGTAACTTTTTTAAAAAAATCAGAGATCTTATCATGCAAGGTTCAATTTCCAGCCAATAAAAGTCACTGAGTCTATATATAAGATTTACATCCCCTCTTCTAGAAAAATGTTTAACTTTAGTTTGCTTTAAAAGAAAAAGAAAAGTTTCTGTCTTCTTACCAACCTGAGTAACATTCCAAATCCTTCATTTATTATCCTAGCCTTGGAAGGTGTCATATCCAATCACCCCTTCTCAATTTCTGGCCTCTTCTCCCTCACTGCAGTGGGGAGCAATAAAGATGGGCCTGTTATATATCTGGCCATATAACCAACCTACTTAAAACCTTCCAAGTTTCCTCATTGTCTGTGAACAGAGCACATGCCCCGCAAAGAGACAGCCACCACTACTCAACTCCAACCAGTTGCTACCATGAGAAAATGCAGATTTGCTGTGGCACATTTTCAAGAGAAGTCAGAAATTTGGTGGTTTAAGTGAAATGTTCCTGTTTTTAAACTTCGGATGACATAAACAAAAATAAAACAAAACTGAAAAGAAAACTCTCACAGAAAAGCATATCTCCACTCTCCGGCCTAAGGGATCGGCCTAAGGGATCGAGTCTGAACTTATTATCAGAATGTAGGCTCCCAAAGAACTGGTCCCTGCCTCTTCTCTAGCCCCATCTCAGATTACTTTCAACAAATAATGACTGCAACAGCAATATTAAACTGTTACCAGTGTTCAGAGTCCCTGCCTTCTGTGCCTTTGGAAGTGCTATTTCTTTTATCTGTAGTCCTTTCACAAATATTGTCTACCTGGAAAATTCCTATTCACATTACAAAACTCTTTAGAGGCACAACCTTCTCTTTGAAAACTTCACAGGTCAACCCCCTAAAATCATTCTCTCTGCTATTATATTTCTGTACTTCATATATATATTTTTATTGTTGTTGTTAGCTTCCATTTATCAAATGCCTGTTTTGTACTAGAAATGATAAAACAAAGGTTATTCAGGAAGAGTAAAGTAGCTTACTTAAAGTCACAAAATTAAAGCAAGGTCTGGATTGTAATCAAGACCCATCTGGCTGCAAAGTCTGTACATTACCTACTACCACATTCGACCTCCTGTTTCTGCATATATTATTTGTTCACACCAATTCCCCCACCCCTTAACTGGGATTAACTGACAACAGGAACAATGTTTTATTCATCTTTGTATCACCAGTACCTGGAATATAATATGCATTCAATAAATGTTTATTGAACTGAGCTGAACTGTGTTTTAAATACAAAACATATCAATTTTGTTCAATATTGCTCTATCTTAATTTCATTGATTAATTCTTAGTATTTATGTAAATTTATCTTCTTCATCTTGGATGATTAAAAAGAGGTTTAATGTGATTTTTTCAAATTCATTCCTTCCAAAAGGGTAATGAACCAAAAAACAAGATTATCATATTTTTGTTAGGGATATACTTGATTCAAGCAATCATTTTTCTGGGCATGTTTTAGGAAGCAGATTATTAGTTCTCCAGCTCCCAAATTCCAAATCTTGATTTGTCAGGAAGATGCCCAAATTTGGGGAAAAAAAAAATTAATCATGGAGTTCAAGCAAACATATTTAGCTATAGTTGTTAGGTCCTCTCTGTATCCTGAAAGATTTTTACAAATGGGACCAAATTGTAATCGTGTCTTCCTCTGTAAGCTATTGATTATATGTGTGTTCTTCCTGTATGAGAAGATGACCTGACTTACACACAATTGATAAGGCATACACACACCCTGAGTTATTTCCAGCAAGGATAAACAATATGTGTTCAATCTTTAACTGACTCCCAAACATTCCCTCAAGAGCAAAATAAATGGCCTAAGGGAAAGAGATTCGGACTTGAACACTCTCGGTGATGGAATCTATGAAGGTAATCTTACTGCACCAGGTTCAAATCCAGTCTTTAATTACCTTTTCTCTGTCCCAACATCCCTAAGTAATCCAGCATAGTCTAGGTTGCCTAGAACTTACAGTGTGGGAGGAAAAGGGAGTTAGAAAGAAAGAGATAATCTCACCTAGGAGGCCATTCAGAATATCAGGAGGACGGATGGAGTTTGCCACCATGTGATGCTCATCAGGCATCCCCATGATGGGCTGACTCCCAGTCTCCTTTTGGAACTGTCCCTGTCACAAGAAAAAGTTTTACTACAGTGGAAGGTTTGGGTACAGAGTTCCCTTGGGGACATTCATTTCTGAGACTGAACTGAATTGCATGGGAATAGATTACTTCCAAGAAATTTACCTTGAAGTATTATGAGAGTAACTGTCTTGAGATGCCGAAAATACTCCAGTCTCACTTTAGTAAAAAGAGGTAAGGGCAATTATTCAAATTTAAACATAAGGAAAATGTTATTCTTTTCGGTGTCTTAAGCATGTCCATTCTTATTAAAATAGCACAGCCAAATGCTTCCCTTCCTCTCTTTTACTCCTAGGGCCTGAGAAAGGTTAAGAGTTTGTTCCCAAGCCCACCAATTTACTCACCCTCACTGGTGACAAGAACATTTCACTAAGCCTTTTATCTTCATATGCCATTCTGAGAGTCCCCACAATAAGACTATCTTACATATTGTGAAGAAAATGGAGTTAGTATAGTCAGGCCCTCTTGACTCATATCTGGCTGGGTATGATTCAGCACATCTGTTGTAAACAAGTTAAGTAATGTGCACCCATATATACTCCTTGGCTCTTGGCCACTGTTGTGTACTTTCAGTGTAAGAAGGCAGGGGTTCTGAACCGCTGACCAGGCGGAGCTCGCATCTGAAGTAAAGCATGTCCACTTTGCCAGTGGCTACTCGATTTTTCTTTGGTTTACCTGGCTCAGGACCTGCACATGATGGGGCAGAAGGGTCTGTGTGATCCAGCCCAACACATATAATTAGAGTCACGTCTAAAACACTGCATTTTCACTGTTCTAAGTTTTATAAACCAAGCGGTAAGTAAGGTCATTTTGTTCTTTGAAATTCAAATAAAATTTGGTTTGAACAAAATGCAACATCTCCAAACATCTCCAATAATCTTCTGGATTGCTAGATTCTTAATGTCCCTGCTATTGCTTAGAGTGCCTCACCACTTCAGTCTGTCTCCA
The DNA here is from genome assembly GCF_000696425.1 of Galeopterus variegatus. NCBI lineage: Eukaryota > Metazoa > Chordata > Mammalia > Dermoptera > Cynocephalidae > Galeopterus > Galeopterus variegatus. The sequence goes on along the minus strand of NW_007727418.1, from coordinate 385,922 downwards.
GACTGACTGTGCTGTAAAGCCCCTGCCCAGAAATTCCTTGGACTCCCCACATGGTGGTGATGGCTCACCCTTTACCTCCCAGCTTTAGAGCAGTGGTTCTCAAAGTGTGGCCCAGGGACCAGCAGCATCAGCGTGTCCTGGGAATTTGTTAGAAATGCCAACTGTTGGACCCCCCGCCCAGACTTCCTGAGCCAGAATCGCTGAGGATGGGCCTGGCAATCTGTGCTGTAACAGGCCATAGTTGATTCTGACACTTGCTAAAATTTGAGAGTCACTGCTTTAGAGCAAAACTATTCAAAGTGTGGTCCACAGATCTGCAGCATCAGTCGGACCTGGAAGCTTATTAAAATTTAAATTCTCTGGCCGCTCTCGACTCACTGAATCAGAATCTCAGAATTCTGTTGTAACAAGCTGTCCAGGTGATTCTCATTCTTGCTAAAGTTGGAGAAGTACTACTTTAAAGCATTTCCCTTCACTATTACTCCTGGGGCTCCCCATGTAGTCTCTTTTTAGCAGAGGAGCAGAGGAGCTGGAGACCCCAGTTGTACAGTTCTTTCACATCTATTCTCTTATTTTGCCTTCCCAGTACAGGTGCTGCTAAGGTTTTGATGTGGTGGGTCAAACACTACTAGGGCTTGCTGCTGAGTCTAGCCTTCCCTGACAGATTGTTTCTTTGCATAAGGGAATATTTCTCCCAAGAACCTAATAGCATTTCTAAGGCTTCTACAATAGTTAATAAGACTTTGCCTGCTCAGAACACAAAAAAAGAAAAACCAAAAATTACCTCTGGGGTAGAGGCTAGGGAGATGGAACTTGTCAAATCACACACAAATAGCACTGATGAGTCTCAGCACTGATTCAACCAGAACACACTGTTACAAATTGAAAGATAAAATAAATATTCAGAAAGGAATTACCATATGTGCATATGCTGAGTTTGGTTTGACTTTGAAAACTGTATTGCATTTTATTTGCTGGAATGGCAAAATTTCAACAGAAAGAGAAAACATAAAAACAATAAGATACAAAGAAAGAATTCACTATTTCCAATTTTTCTTTCCATAAAGGCACAAAGAGGAAACAATGGATTCAAAATAACCCAGGAGGCTTTGCACTCATCAGGAATGTGGCATATGATTTTGGAAGGCTTGGAGAGCTTCTTCGAGAGCAGGCATCAGATAATCACGGGAAAGATAAAGCAAGATAATCCATTCTGAGTGAAGGGAAAGCCATACAAAGACTGGGATTGATCAGCATGGAGAATTTCAGTTCTCTCTTGCAATTTACTGAGAAGGTTATTGCTAGTCATTTCTAGTAGTTAATTTCCATTACAATAACATAATCAGCTGCATAGATGGCTAACAGATATATCCTATCATTTTGTTGTCATTAAGTGTTGGTAAAATAGAATAGTTTGGTCAGGGCCCTCGCCTCGGGTCCAGTTGGGTGTGGTTCAGCATTCATTGTAAGCAAATTGTGTGTGTGTGTGTGTGTGTGTGTGTGTGTGTGTGTGTGTGTGTGTGGAGCTAGTACACAGGCATGCCAATGCATCTTTTTAGTTTTGTTGCTATTCTTATGTTCTTCAGGGGGAGAGAGAGAGAGAGAGAGAGAAAGTTTGAGTGAGGCAGGCAGGCAGGCGTCTGCCTCAGGCGTCCACCCGGCACAGCCATGCTTTCCAACCTATGGCTCCAAGGACATTTTGGCTGGTTACCTAGCTCATAGACCTGTGTGTAAGGGATCTCATGACCCAGCCTGGCATGTGAGGGATCTGGTGATCCAGCCTGGCATATGAAGGGTTTGTGACCCAGTCTGTGAATGGGCTTGAGGGGTCTGGGAACTCCAGACCCAGCCTTAGCTCAACAATTGGCCCAGTCAGTACAAGATTACCAGCAGGTAAAAGAGCCCAACAACTGGTGTGGTTGCCTAGCAGGAGCACCACAATTAGTGTCAGAAACAGGATTAAGCACCATACAATTGGCACGGCAAGCAGAGTTCAGACATTAGCCCATAGTGCTGCAATTGGCTATGTCGACAGGATTAGAGCTTCACATTAAGTTTTTAACAGAATGTAAAAGGAATATGCCAAATCAATATTTTGCATAGGCAGTCACCTGGAGAACATGTAAATTTGGGCACGGATTTAAAAGTTAGAGCATCAGGAGTCCAAGCTTTAACTATGTCTGTGTCCTTCCAGCAGAGTTATGGGCACACATTAGGGGTATAATACATAACCAAAAATTAAATTATTTGATTTTGTTGAAATATTTATATTTACATATATTTAACTAAAAGAGGTAGAAGAAGTTTTCCAAGATTACCCTAGTCAGTATTTTATCAAATCTATTTCTTTGACTGCTTGCTCAATTCTTTTCTACATTGCATAAGGCTTCTCTAAAAGTTTTCAGGGCATATTTCCATTCCCATGAAAAAATTCTTTATTACATTCAATCTGATTTAGAAAAGCAACAGTGTTTCTTGTAGAACACGAGGTAGAGTCTGTGGTCTAAGCATATGTAGTCTGTTTTTATTAGCACAGTAATTTTATTACTTGGGGTATGGGAATTATTAAATTTTGCATAATTCAAAGAAATACAGCAAAGATGGCCAATTAGGATACACAAATTATTTTCCTAGAATTCAAAAGAGATAGGAATTATTAAAAACAACTACAACAACGATATCAACTGCTAATGAGCAGAAGACAGAATGACAGATGGTAAATATATGCTGGGTATTACTATGGCCTTCAAAATGTCTTCTCTCCCTCTTTTTCTTTTCTTTCTATGTTTTTGTTGGTATGTGCAGGTAGAACTTTACAAACTTTTCTTTAAAATATACAACACTTCTAGTATTTCACCATCCCCTGAACCTCAGACTCATTTCATGGAAGTAGTAAGTCCCTATGTCATAGAGAATAAAGAACTGGAAAGAAGAACATAGGAAAAGGAGATAAGTCATAGAAATATCTTATAATTTGCCAAGAAATTAGTATGGGCACTCCTTTTTTAACCCTACCCACTCTCCCTAAAAGTATTGCATAGGATCTATGATTAGTATCCATTATTATATACTGGCTTTATAACCTAACATTTATTTAGCTCTCCTCCTCATCAGATATAGTCAGATATTTATTATGAAATGTCAAAGTTCAGAATTCTTCAGGAGATGCTTTCTACTTACAGATATATTTCTTGTTGAAGGAAAATATCTCCTAAAGAAAATTTAAAGTTTTAAATATTCTCTAAAGAAAGTTTAAAAATAATCAGATGATTATTTTTTCAGATGGACCACAAATAAGTCCTGATCTCAACATGTTCCACAGCTTTCCAGAGCTAAGAAGCTAAAGACACTTCTACAATATCATATTTCAAAAGCTTAGCTGCTAAAACAATGAAGTGGTTTTCGTAAATGACATTGTCATCCAGAAACAATGAACTGGTAGGAACTATTTTATGTCAACTAAGCAGGCTAGCTTGATTGTGAATGCAGATCTGCTCACTTAAGTTGACATTTTGTACAGACTAGAAATGTGTGGTATGAGATCAATAAAGAAGTAATTAAAAATAAAAGTCTCTTAATGGTTGTAAATGAAGCTGAGAACACAAACTCAGATCTCAATAACCTAAGTTATGACTCTAGAGCTATGGTTTGTTAACATCTGCTTCTTGGGTAGGAATATTTTTCTTTCAAAATACCAGTGCTACATGAATCAACAGCTTCCAAAGGAACTATTTCATGCTATCCAACCTTAGGTCTCAGAATGAAAAATCTCATTGATCTTTGGTGAAATCTCCGTTACATAAGTAGGAAGTTATTTTTAAAGCCATACCAGATGCTACAGTTCCTCCTCATTGCTCCCACATGGATGCACACTGTTTATCCAGAATTGAGCCAAAAGCCCTGAAATAAGAAGTTAAGTAGGACTCCCTGACAAAGAGAACAAATTTGCATGCAAGAGATCTGTAAATATTCCTTTTAGTTTTCTTATTTGGTTGCTGGCTTTTGAGCTGCCCTTGCTTGCACACAAAAATAAACCTTCAGAGATTTTCCTTAGGAGGCACATGGTTTTCATTCCGGAGCTGACATCAGGATTTCTTCCTAATTTAAATCATTTTTACAGTCTCCTCAGTGAGACTAAAACATAAACAGATAAACCACAACCCTAGCTCATCATTTTGCCAGAAGAAATGTAAAGTAGGCCATGCTGTCAGAAATAATCTTTGGTAACATAAAAATGGTAATTAATTTAGTCAAATTGGAACTCAAATTAAAAGGAAACTTTATTGCTATACTGTATCCATGTTTGAAGGGTTTTTCCTACCATGGTTTTTTTTTTTATTTTTTTATTTTTATTTTTTGTAACTTAGAGTTAAAATTTGATCACCAGTAAAGGAAGCTCAAGAAGCTGTCAATTATCAGATCTCACTGAGAAAGTAAGTCTCTGACTTTGTTTGGGGTATGTCAGAGATAAAAGGTCAAAACCACATAGACTTGTCTTATGTTTCTCCTAAGAATATATTTTTTCACTGTCATATCCATAGTACCTAGAAGAGTAGCTAGCAAGTGTTCAATGAATGAATGAAGGACTGTACCCATTATCAGAACAATCTCGGTTTTTAAAGTCATAACTAACTATTCCTCTTTTATTTCCTAAGTCAGCTGGTGAATATCCTAGCATGTATAAGCCATCCATATCATTTCCCACTATGAAGTTTTATGTTATGTCACCTATTACTGCCTCAGATATATATTTTGTGATTGATAAACACTATCTAATACTATTATTTACTGCCTATTTCCATGTAGAACTATATTATTACTTACCAGATTTTCATGTAGAACTACCACTGTATTTTTGAGTAAGATTGAATCACTCCTCTGCTTAAAATTCTCTAATGCCTATATAATGCTTAGCATAAATGTCAACCTCCTTCCCAAGGCCAATGAAACCATGCATGATTAAGCTTCCATTTTTATTTTGAACCTTGTCTTCTACCATTCCTCTTTGGCCTGTATAGTAAAGTACATTTCTACTTTAGGGAAACAAATTGCAAAGATGTGGTTCCATTTCTAAGTAGGAAAGACATTTATTTATGATGCAGAATAATTTCACGCTTCATTATGGTATGTCTCTTCATCCCAGAAGAGGATATTAGCTTACCTTAGGAAAAGCTCTATTAAAATATTTATACTTCTTCCCTAAAACAAAGGAGATAACTGATCTCAAAGATAAATTAAAGAGAAACAAAAAACTCCTTGTAACTTTGAAGTTCCGGGATTTTCCCCCTCATAATATGTGGCAATGTGTATTTCTCAAAGATGGCTGCAATAATATATCCTGCCCTTCATGCTCTCTCAAGATGTGACATTGACAGCTCTACAACAAAGGGTGGTGTGTCTTCTTCTTGAATCTGGGCAGGTTTGCGACTACAGCCAGAGTCATGCTTTCTGCCTTCTAAGCCTATGTCATTGTTCTAGTTTGTTTCTGTTGCTTGTAACTGAATACCTGAAACTGTATAATTTTTAAAGAATCAAAATTTATTTCTTATAGTTTTGGATGCTAGGAAGCCCACAGTCCAGGGGGTGCATCCGGTGAGGGTCTTCTTCTAGGTGGGAACTCTCCACAGGGTCCCATAGCGACATAGGGTATCACATGGCAAGAAAATGGCACGAGCAAGAGAGAGAGCTACTGGCTCATTTGCTCTCCTTATAAAGCCATCAGAACCATGCCCATGACGATCTATTAAACCATCAACCCATTAGTCCATAAATGGATCAATCCATTGATGAGGGCATAGTCCTCACTAACCAATCACCTCGCAAAGACCCTGCCTTTCAAATACCATAATTGGATTTTCCACCCTTTTAACACTGTTAGAATGGAGATCAAGTTTCCAATACATTGAGATTTGGGGGGACACATTTGACCCATAGCAGTCATAAAGCAATTTGAGAACTACCACCCTCAATTCAAAATATATAACTATAAATTTTAAAATTTTTTTTTTAATTATGACCAGGGACACATGACAATCTAAAAATTGTGTTCACATATAGAAGTGGATGAGAATGGGTGATTTCTCTGTTCTTATTATCCCTGTTTATTTTTAATAATCTGTCACCTGAAAATTTAATGAGATCCTCCAATTTTGTTGAAAGCAAAGAACTGGAAATCACCAAACCTGCAAAAAAAATAATTTTAATCATTAGCATTACTCACTGTCTTAACACTAACAATACTATTTCACATAGTCCCTTTGTTTGGCACTGGAATATTTACACATTAAGTGAAAGCAGCACAGTAAGATTCTGGAGGGGTAAGAGTGTACCGTATACTAGAATGTGGGGGGGAGGGGAAGGTTGTGAAAAGAGAGAGAAAAACAGACATGACACTCTGACACGACCCCCTCCTCCAGCCACAAATTCTCAGGCACAGTACATGGGGAATTCAAGATCCGGAAATAGATTTCCTTCGAACTGTTCATGCCTTTAAAATTAATCACGTACCAGGTTTAGGCCACTCTGTTAACTCATTTTATCCTTTAAAGTTCACTGTGAAGTAGTGGCTGTTATTAATTAACTTTACAGATGAGAACATTTATTCAAAGAGATGTTACATTACTTGCCCAAGGTCACAAACTTACCAACTGAGAGCCAGGATTCACATTCAAGTCATTTCTAAAGCTCACATTCTTAGGCACTCTCCTGTATGTCTCTCATACATACTATAAATACATATGTATGACTTTTGATTTGAAGCTACATGTTTTTGTCTGCTCAGGATGCCATAACAAAGTACCATAGGCTGGCTGGCTTAAAGAACAGAAATGTATTTCTCACACTTCTGAAGACTGGAAAATTCAAGATTAAGGTGCCAGCATGCCCTGATTCTGTTGAGGCCTCTCTTCCTGGCTTGCAGATGGACACTTCCTTGCTGTGTCCTCACATGGCCTTTTCCTTGGAGCATGCTCATGAAGAATAGAGAAATCTTTCTCCTTTCCTCTTCTTATAAGGCCAACAGTCCCACTGGATTAAGATGTCCTTAACCCCAATGACTTCATTTAACCTTAATTACCTCCTAAAAGCCCTATCCTTAAATATCATCACATTGAGGGTTAAGGCTTCAATATTTGAATTTGGGGGGGACCATAACATTCAGTCCATAACACCACATATCAGAAAGAAAGAAAAATTAGAAAGAAAAAATGAATGTTGAGTGGAAATAAAGAAAATTACTAATAATCTCAAACATTATTTGTTCTAAATACCTAACACTATGTATTTAATTTAGTATTTAGTTAGTTTAATTTAGTACTTATTCAGTTCACAGAAACTTATAACCCAAAGGAGGATTATGTCATTTGGTTTCATCTTCTGTGTTTATCTAGCATTACCCTTTAGTGATAATTTTTAGAACAAGTGAAAGACTTGTTGGCTCAATTTGCATTAATGCCACACTGGAATCCCGAACTTCACAGCCTCCTTCCTGAGCACTGGGTAGTCTCAATGATGTGGCCTGGCCCCCAAAATGGTGCAGGTGCACCCAAAGAGGTGACCACTTTTCAGAGTTCTAAATAGGGAACAAGATGACACATTCTCCTTCCCCTCCATCTCTTCCTATCCTCTTTGCTCTTAATCTCACTGGTACTCTCTTACTTATACCCCTCTGGTCTTTAGGTTGCTGAGAAGAAATCCTTCTTCTTGCTTTCTCTGCAATCTCTAACACAAAATCCCCAGGCCAGCAAAGGGTATCTTTACTTCCTGGAGTTCATATCCTCCCCTTTCTGTTAAGAACCATCTTGTGGCTTCATTGTCAAAGGCAGAAGGGGAAACTTCTCTATTCTACAGAACACTATGAACAGAGTCCTACAACCTTAATGCCTGAGCTATTAACAGCAGGAAGAAGATAGATCAAATTGGGAAGACAATTGACTGGCTATTGTGTTGTTTTATAAGGCAGAAGCTGACTATTATCTGTCTTTGTATTTCTTGTCTAACAAATTCTGATCTCTTCTTAGACATACGACAGTACTTCAGAAAGTTCATGGAAAAACAGCATTAAAAGATAATATGAATCTTTCCATGAACTTTTTGAAGTACCCTAGTATGGACTGTTGAGGCTGACTAGGACAAAGAGAGGAAGGAAGGAGGAATGTATGATAATACTTTTAAAGATATTGTTATTAGTTAATATTTTGTTTTATTTACGACTATGCAGTATGAACAGGTATAAATCCATTTCAGGATAATTTTGGTAGTCAAATGAGTCTTGAAGCCTCTTGCATTTAGAGAGAGCTCGTTCCCCTGGGATGCTCAGATTGGGGAAGGATGCAGCTATGGTTATGAGCCTCGTGATATTGCTTTATGAAAGTGACTCCTCATTTCTCCAACTCTAAATCTGTGTCATCATGTCAAAGTTAAGCTTCTCAGGACAGAAGTGAGAGCAATTTGGAGAAAATAGTATCTCAGCCCAGAAATTTCCTAGTAGATTCTTTTCTCCAGTTTTAAAAGTAACCTCCTCTAGGTCATCATAGCTATGTCAGACTCCATTCATATGAAGACTTGAAGTGTGGGTCAAATTATCACACTAAATTGTGATTGTTTTTTAATTCCCAGGTATGTGTTGTTGAAGGAATTCTCACTCTTCTTTTAAGAATACGTTCTCACAGCTGGCCAGTTTTAGCCAAGTCGGTTAGAGCCCAGTGCTATAAAACCATATTCTCAAATGAATCCAATGATAAATTTCCAAATTTACTTACGGTAATCAACAAAGGAAGATTTAGCATCATGATTGATGGCACACACATCTAGAGACAGATGTTCATGGGATTTAATTCAAACAAAAAATTTTCAAATCTCTACATTTTGATTTCATAAAAATATATTTATAAATATACATATATACTTCACAGTGAATTTCAGATGTATTGTCTCTGCTGTTTTATTAATGACACTGTCTGACGGGCATCAATGTGTCACACAAGGGCTGCAACAGATTCCTGTCTTTTCTTAAATGTCTTGCTCTAGCTTCTATCAATACAGCAAGGAAAAAACAACTCACGCATATAAAACTTAGGCTGAAGTGGCAGCTGAGTTTTATGTGTATGACTGCTAGAGTTCTAAATATTTAATGTACAGGGTTCTTTCTAATTTCAAAAGAAATATGAAGGCTAGTGCTCCTAAAATCCTACAAGATAGTCTATCATTTTTAATCCAAAAGTGAAGGATTATTGTTCAAACGACTTCAAGTCGGCATTAGATGGTTCAGAGGAAATGAAAGCATTTCAGAGAAAAGTGCATTTTTTTAAAAAGAAGAGAAGAAATTTTTTAATGTATATTTTATTTTCTACATAGTAGCCATAATATTTCCCATGATCAGGAGAGCATGACAGTAAAGCTCAATAGCGCTATGAAAAACAAAGCTATTTCTCAGAAATGAGGAGCAATATCTTTTATTGGGCAAATTAGAACTACTAGAAAATACTGGAAATCTCTACAGTAAGAATATTAATACCATATTATTGTAAAAAAAAAATCACTACTTTCTTCCTTAAGTTTTGACATGTATCACAATGTATAGCCTACCTCCATATATTTGCTTTAATAATAATAAACTGTGGAAAATAAAAAGATTCACTGAATAAATGTAGTAGATACAGCTGTAAAAATTGTCTAGATCGAAAAAGGGAAGCAGGGGGGCCGGCCCCGTGGCTCACTTGGGAGAGTGCGGCACCGGTAGCACCGAGGCCGCGGGTTCGGATCCTATATAGGGATGGCCGGTGCGCTCACTGGCTGAGCGTGGTGCAGACGACACCGTGCCGAGGGTTGCGATCCCCTTACTGGTCAGAGGGAAAAAAAAAAAAAAGGTAAGCAGGATGAGTTTGAACCTCACCTGTACATATATGTATGTCTCCATATATATATGTTATGTACACATACACACATATATAAAACTTTCTTTGGTCTCTTAATTGTATCTACCTGGAAAACCAAAAGTCCCAAATATTACATACACAAAAAATATGTATTTTAAAACTGGTTAAAATTATTTAATGAGAAAATCCATTTCTCCTCAAAGTAATAGGGACCAATTAGGCATTAAAAAGTGGCAGAAGATAGCCAGCTTCCTTCTTTTGGGAAGATTATCACAGCACAGGGCCCTTGAGGGATCTTTGACTAATGCATGCAATATGAAGGTTTATTTAAGTAACATCAAGCCTATGTATTCAGATAATACCAGAGTATTTGGGCAGGAGTAGCAGTAACATTTAAAACAGCAATGTTTTTTAAAAAGGAAATAAATACCTTTTACATTATTAGAAGCTTATATCTCACAAACAATTCAGGAACCAGTTTTCAAACATTTTTTTAAAATCACATGTAAGGCACTAAATCCTACAAGTAAGTCTAATTAGCATAAAAGGAATACATTTAATGACATTTTAAATATAAAACAGCATTGAAATCTGAGGCCTAGCCAGACACATACTTAAAATGGACTAAACTGTTTCAAATGCTATGTCTTTAAATTAATTTATGTTGAACACAGTGGGTACCATAGTCAATTCTGGTTGCTATGACAACAGACACTGAAAATTTAAAGATCCAGCAGCGGGCTCAATTCCCTACAAAGAGGGCTATTTTACATTAAAATTACGTACCACTGCAACAGTTTCAATGAAACATGTTAAACAGATACACATGCTTGCCATCTTTTTCAAAGACAATTTAATTAGTGTATATGAATATGATGTTTATCATTTTAACTTAAATTTCCTCCTAGCTAAATTTAAAGAGTGAATTAGAATCTAAATTTCAGAAAGCAAGCAACTAATTATCAAAATGCTACACTAGGGAAGAAAAAAAGATATCTAAAGTAATTATGTACTAAAAACACTGTAGAGTATCAGCCTATACCTGTTTTGCAAATGTATCCTTGGCTAGTGGGCCATTCTCACAAGATGTAAACTTAAACAACCGCAACAACAAAAGAATAAACATCCATTCATACAAACACACTGAATTTTTTAGCTTGATGAAATGAGTAATAATTTCTCTGAAGAGACCCTTAATTGGCTGTAAAATTACTGGATTTGAAAATGATGGTGTTTTGTGTCATTCCCATACAGTTTTTATGGGGTCAAGGCTCATAAATTCTATTTATCATCAAATAATCATACTCACTCATGTAGCCCAAAAAACAGTCACCTTGTGTATATAAAGCAAGTGGAGAGAAACAGGATGTGAGAAACTATCGATCAACATGTGCCAAAGAGGACAGTAAGGTGGAGACCTCAGGCAGTGGCTCTCCTCCTGGTCTCTCCTTCCATTCGAGCACAAAGGGCAAGGGAAGTGCCTGCTGGGTTATGGTTAAATACACATCACAATAGCCCAGTTTTCCAATCAGTCTTTAAAAACACTCACGTGCACACATTTTTTTTTTTCAGGACAGACCATTGTTTAGTCTGCTTCAGTGTCATGTCACACTTGAGCTGGTTCATCTTGAGACACTGATTAGAATTGGTTCTCTCTGTGATGTCCCTAATGCCAAGAGTTAATTCCATTTGAAATAGAGAGATTTCCTTTTCTGTGTTCATTTTATAATTCTCAGATTCTTTAATCAAGTTTCATTTTTCAAACCTTGTTTGAAGGAGGAATAGGAGGTGGGGAAGATTATAGAAAGGAAAGAATTATTTCTCTCTTAAGTAGCTCTGCTATAAAAATATTTCTCTAACATACAAGAATTAAGTCTATAAAAATTCTCAAGCGTCTAAGAGATATTTATTCAGTTTGTTGACTCTATTTTTTATGGTTTATGGATGCTTAAAAATTCCATTTCATTTGCTATCCAAATTTTCCTTTTCCACAAAGACAAGAATAAAAAAGAAAGAAAACATTATTTGGATCCAAAATATGCAATGTCCTTGGAATATAGACTGTGGAACAAAAAATCAACAAGAATGTCCACATTTTAAATAATTTAGAGATAGAAAATCAAACTATTTAATATATGAAATCCAATTATTGCTTTTCCACTCTGGAATTATAAGATAGATGTTAATTATGTTGAAGACATGTTTATAATAAAAAAAATTACTCGTGATGATTTAGAGAAAGAAAAATCTTCTATTAGGAAAAAAAAATACATGGATCAAAAATTAAAACTCATTTATATTATGTAAGTTTTCATTTGTATCTTTTTAAGTGGTTTGAAAATAAAGGATCTGCTAAAATCCAGTGGGTAGAGACTACAAACAAGATCCTAATTTTGTATTTTAAAAACCATGTGTTTTTTGTAATCTACATGGAACAGTTTGTTCCATTAAAACCATCCCTCAGTCTTTAAGAGTCTGCTTTAGGTATTTATAGGCTTGGGGTAGGCTCCAATTGCTATAGTTTACGACGACTTTTCACACATTTCTGTTTAACTTTTATCAGCAACAACATTTATAGATGTGTTACATGGCATAAGAAGTTACTTTTATTTAAATTGTACCTCTTAAAAATCAGTGTTCATGTAGAGTAAATAATAAAAGTTCTGTAACATTGCTAATTAGGTGTTATAGTTAAAAATATATTTTGCCTCCGTACAATCATTCAAAAAATAAAAACATTTTGAACAACTGTCATGAGAAAGGCACTGTAAAGGATACAGTCTAATGCGGGGGTAAGACTATCGCAATTTTGACCACACAAATAAAGCTAAGAGGAGGTATTAAAAATGATTTTTACCTGAATTTGTCAAGAAAGACTTTCTGGAAGATGTGACATTTCTTCTAGAGCCTGAATTTGCAGAGTATAGGGGTCTGTACAGATGGGAAAGGAGGGATGTCCTGGGAAGTAGGACCAGTATAAACAAACACATGAAGGGAGGACAGGTACACAGTTTCTGAGACCCTAAAGAGACCTACTGGTGGACTGAGGCCCTGACCATGAAAATTTCAAATCTCAGTCTGAGGAGCATGGGATTTGTTATTTAAGCAAAAATATTTTTGTAGCAGAGAAATGGCAAGAGGTGAGGTATTCTTCAGTAAAATTCACATGGCAACAGTTTGTAGATGGACTGGAATGGGAAGCCATGAATTGAAGACACAAGTTAGAAGGTTTAGTGCAAATGAGGTTAAAAAGTTCTGGACTAGGGTGATAGCAGGAGAGCTGGGATGAAGGACATTGAGAAATATTGCGGAAATGGAATGAAGAGGATTTGGTAAAGGTCAACTTCAATTCCCCATCTTTAAGAGATAAGAGATTTGATATGTTAAAGAATATGAACATATCAGAATGAAAAATGTTAAATCATACTGCATTTTGGAGGTGCAGAGCAAATAGTAACGTCTTCCTTTTGTCTTTGATGTTATCTTGTCTATAGCTGATGTGCTCTTCCTTTTGATTCTCCAGCCCCACTCATCTGTTAAATAAGCAGGCAAAACTTGAACTAGATAGTCAATTGTTTAAATCTTAATACAATTCAATAATTGAAATAGTTACTTTAGGTGTGTTTAGTTTCTATGGAATTTAAAATGCTCTTTTTCTTAGAAAAATCTTACCTTTTCTCTTCTTTGCTCCATAAGTGGTAAGTGGGTATACGAGTGGAGGGGAATAGGAACCTTGTTATACAACCTTGTGATATTGGGGTCCTTATGCTATCTTTTCATCCTCTGGTCCTTGGGTGATGCCCCTTGCTATCTGGTTCCTTGAGCCCTGAGGAGCTCCAGTGCAGAAGCCTGGGAACTTCTACATGTGGGTTTAATTCTCTTGGCTTAAGTGATGCACCTGGTGATGGCTCCTGACTAACCTGAGCTCACCTGAGCTTCTGCTGTGGACACTTTCGACGTCTGCCTTGGACTCCCACTCAGCCCCAGCTCAAGCTGTCCCCACAGTAGCCCTTGCTATAGAGCCACCTTCCACCACTGCACTAAACCCCTCTGGAAAACTCCTAAATTCACCTCTTCTCTGTACTGTGAGGAAAACAAGGACAGGCTGGGAGAGATAACCATTAGAACCTGAGTGACTGACCATGCCAGAGACCATCATTTTTATTTGACTATGACAGCAGTCTTCGTCTATCCCTGTAGTAGTATCCTGACTAAGCTGTCCCTCTCCAGGACAAGTCTTAATACATCAAAATCTGACTTGACACCTAAATGTCTCTGCTCCTGGCCCCTCCACCCCACCTCTTATTCTTCTCATAATATTCCAGGCCCAGAAATAGGCAGCTTTTCACTGACATTTCTTATATCATACCCTCCTCCTCCCAGGCTCCATCTAAGCCCCATAATGGGCAAAAGCTGAGGCCTCCAGCTTGGTCGCTAATATGGTAGCACATGAACAACATGGTACAAGAAATTCTGTTGTTTATATAGCAACAGAGGGAAACAAAAGAAGTTAGAAAATCCTTCTGCAAGACAAGTACCTGGCTTGTAAGGATATTAACTTGCTATGAAATTCTATTGTGCATGACAAAATCTGGATATTACCTGACTATCTTAATCTCCCAGAAAAATGGATGCCTCAGGTGGACTAGTTGGTAGGTTCCTGCTAGAAAAAAATAACAGAAAAAGCACATTAATATCTTTCAAAATGTTACCCATGTCACAAATAGATCTATGCAATTAGTATTACATAGCCTTTCCAAAATGAATAATTATAGAGACTTTGAAAATGTTCATAATTGATATTGTGTATGATACTTGAAAAATGGATATCACTCAAGACTCTAAATAACATCTATGCTTGTTCTACACAAAGACTGGATAAACACAGCTGTGCTAGAACTAGGTGTGAGAGCAGGAATAGATTTGGTGTTATAGCTGGTAGGTTAAATAATTTAGTATACTTCAATTGTCAACGAATTGCCATCTGATATACAAATTGAAGTTGTTAAAGAGGAAGTAAAAGGTTAGGAATGGAAACATTTAATTCATGCCTTTGTACCATTTTCTTTCTCTTTGACCTGTTTTGTTCCTATAACTCTCTATACCTTTTTCATTCAAACTGGCTACCCAGAAAATTCTTCCTTAATTTCTCACTCGTCTATGTTTCTCTCCAACAGGAAGACAGAAAACACTGGCTAAATTGCAAACTTTAATTTTATGAGTCTCCACAATGTCCCAGTGACAAGTAGGAAGTACCTCAGCTCACCAGAGTATCCACTGCATTGACAAAAAAAACTTGAAAGGCATTCCTTCGGCTAAAACCTGTTGCTCCACCCCGTTATTTACAATCTGTGTAACAATGGACAATATACTTAACCTCTCTATGCCTCCATTTCCTCTTCTGTAAAATAAGAACAATAGCACTATCTGTCCATCTTGCTTCACTGTGTGGCTGTGAGAATCAAAACTAAGATCAGGTACTACTTTTTTTTTTGACCGGTAAGGGGATCGCAACCCTCAGCATGGTGTGGTCTGCGCCATGCTCAGCCAGTGAGCGCACCGGCCATCCCTATATAGGATCCGAACCTGTGGCCTCCGCGCTACCAGCGCCGCACTCTCCCAAGTGAGCCACGGGACCGACTTGTACTTCTGAAAAAACTTTGTAAATGTTGAAATGCTATAGCCATGGTTGGGCACTATTATTTTTATCTCCCTACCCACAGCTGGTGCTGAGTATCCCACCCATATTCCCTTGAGACTCACTTCTGTGTGTCTGAGGCTGCTCACTGAAAACACCTGTCTTTCTGGCCACAAGGGAAAGCTCAGCCCACTCAGGGAAATCAGGAATGTAACCATCAACCTATGAGGAATGAGAAACTGGAGGACATAATACCTCTGCTTCCTGGACTCTGAGGTGCACCTTCTACATGGCTACCCAGAGTTCCCCAGGGTTAACGAGCACCAATTTAACCACAGCAGCAACTTGATTGACAACAAAATTTTTTTTTTTTTAAAGATGACCAGTAAGTGGATATTAACCCTTGACTTGGTGTTGTCAGCCTCACGCTCTCCCAAGTGAGCTAACCTGCCATCCCTATATGGGATCCGAACCTGTGGCCCTGGTGTTATCAGCACCACACTCTCCCAAGTGAGCCATGGGCCAGCCCTACAACAAAGTTTTTATTGACTTTCTTTCCTTCCCTGACTAACTTGCGCACTTCCCTGCTGCTGCTTACTGGATGAAAAGGAATAAAGCACTCACCCTTGAGCCCTTGTCTCACTGTACACTTTGGGGAGAAAAATAAAGGCAAGTATCTCTTGACAATGCCTTGCCTTCTTTGCCCGACAATCTCTGGAGCCTGGAAGCCGAAATCATACAGGAATTCAAGCCTGAAGCGTTCTCATTTCCCCTTTTTAATCCTTCAATTAAAACCAGAATGACAAACTTTCCATTAATAAAAGACAGTGGGTGTTTTTCCCCTTGATGACTCATCCTGCAGTCTAGCTGGGAAAAAGATTTCCCAAACCTATTTGAGAAGGTCAGTGAGCTCTGACTCAGATCCACACTTAAGGCTAGCAGGTTCTTCTGCTCAAACCTGTTTTATATAAAATAACTTCAACTAAATAATGAAAGATCTTCACGGTCTAAGATTCATAGGATTTTAAAAGTACCAAGTTCCAGGAGCCATTAGTTCAAATTTCATGTCGCCTACATATTTCTTCAAAAAAGAGTATTACTAAGTCTTCTTTTTGATTACTAAAACACACTTTCTCAACATTTTCTTTTTTTTAAGTGTTTATTTCAGCTGGAAATCGCTGCTCTAACTATGGAGCCCTGAATATTTGGTTTGAAGTCCTGGCTACACCTCACCAACAATGACAATAAGCACATTACTTACTCCATTAAACCTCCATCTCTTTTTTCCCAAAGTAGTAAATAATAAAATACCTAGGTTTTACAGTGGCTGGTAGGAACAAGTGAGATAAGGCTTTGTAGAGCTAGGGCTGGGTCTGGAGCTCACAGACCCCTCGAGCCCATTCACAAACCCTTCACACACAGGTCTATGAGCTAGGTAATCAAGGTCCTTAGAGCCTTGGTTGAAGACAGTAATAGGTTTTATCCCGCACACACACATCTGGGAGCTAGGCAGCCCAAAGAGAAACTCAAAAACTCCACTGCTACTGGCAAGGTCCAAAGAAAAACTGAGCCACTGCCAGCAGAGTAAACATGCTCTATTTTTACATGCAAGCTCTATTGTCCAGCTTCTGCATCACAGACTGAAGAACACACAATAGCAACAACTAAAAAGATACATGGTTGCACATGTGCACTAACTCCACCCACACACGACTTGTTTATGAGACATGTGCTGTACCACACCCATCCGGATCTGAGTAGAGGGAGCCTTACCAAATTCTTCTATTTTCCTCACAGGTTTGTACAGCCTAACACATAGCAGGTATTCATGTTAATTTATTTTAAAAGAATCTGGTACTACTTCGTTCACTTATTAAATTAACAGATATTGAGCACCTGTTTATTGCCAGATCCTGTGATAAATAAACTACAATCTTTCTCCTACCCTCCAAGAGCTTATGGTCTACTGGGGAGACAGATATGCTTTATTAATCAGTAACTAGTTAAAATGTATACAATTCACCATATATTCAATATACTATTGCATATTAGTATTAAATTGGATGATAATTATAATACAAACTAATTTTTCTTGAATACAGCAACTGTAAAAGTGCTATCCATAATTTCTCTGCTTTATAGATCATAGTAGTATTCAGATACTTTATCTATTTGTCCTCTGTTCCGTATACGAAATTTCATGACCTTGTAATTCTTACAAACCATTCTCTTTCCATTGCCAGAGTGTTAACATTTGAGTGGTTGATACTGAAGAAAATGAGAATGAGAGAGCCGTTCAGCCCTGGGTCATGGTAAGTGTGACGAGAAAATTACAACCATGTAAGGCTTTGTGTTGGTCCAAGAGAAATGAAATGCTGATCTGCCTAACTTATCATGTCACCCTACTAAAATTACCAATGGTGTCATAAACTGATATCAGTTGGCTAAGTACTTAGTTGTCTGGGAAGTTTAACATTCTCCTGCTAAAACTGTACTAATATCTTTTGTTGATCACTGTGGCAATAGCTTACCCTGCTTCCTGTCCTACATGTTTCGGGCATGGTTTGTTCTTGTCTAAGAGAGTGTTTTGTGTATGAATGGCATGCTCTTGACTGAGCTACCCCAAACCTGCTAATTTCCCTACTTGATCCTCACGTGCCATTCCTTGAAGGGGGGAACACACAGCATGCACACCCTCCCTGCTGTCTCACACTCTGAGGATGAGCAGGGTGCCAATTGCTGGATTGTTCACGAGAGGACCAGTCTGTTGATGAAGTGGCTCAGGCTCCACCAGCAGGTTTAGTGAATTGTTTAAATAAGACAAGAGATGTAGCTGACACTCATAACTCAACCACGAGGCATTTATCTTGTTAACACCTGGCTCTCAGAACTAATTTTTAAACAGTTTTTTCCTGACACCCTATGAGAACATCACTGACTTTATTAAAAGAATGATAAAGGAATGTCTCTCAGTGCTTGGAAGGTTGCTCAAGCCTTCATTCTAACCTTGTCCTTTCAGCCTTGCAAAACCACATGCTTAATTTTTTAAAGAGCCATTTGCCTTAAGACATGCATTTCTAATAACTATTCTTATTCTGGATCAATTTTAATGACCTTAACCTCAATTCTTCAAATCTCAGATATGTCTTTTATAATGACAAACATTATTTCTGCTTTTAAATAAGCATTACATTTTCTTTCAGGAAAAAAAAGGATCAATTCTGCAATTAAACAACAAGCTGACCATTTTATTTTAGTTCTAGAAGGAAAATAAGTCCTTGTGTTCGGAGAGAACTTAGGAATTACCTTTTCCAGTATAACTGACCCTTTCCTATTATGAATTCAACCAGTTAGTTACTGAGGTGGAGAAATACCAAAAGAACAGGAAGAGGTGGCAAGAGCCAAGGAACCAACACCACTGTTTAGGTTTGTTGTGGTTGTTGTTGTTTATATCACAAGGGAGTCAAGGAAACAGAGTCCTGAGCAACTAAGGGCCAGGAAATGCCAGTCTGTTGACATGGTCTGGCAGGTTGATATCATCTCGGTCTATACCTCCGTGGAATCCTCAGTGTTGCTTCTCGCAGGTGGCTTTCATAGGGGAGGATAAAGAGGTTTGGACACACAATGCATTACTCCAGTTCACTATTACACACAAGATGAACTACATCTGAAAATTTTAGGTACGTACAAGGAAGAAACATGATTAACTGAACAATTCCAGGTTATTACTAGCAACTCAATTATAGATGGATAACCTAAGAAAAAAAGAACTGGAAAGAAATGGTAGATCATAGAGATTAAGGAAGAGGCTTTTTATCCATTTCTTTGAAAAGTATGCCTCCCACCTATAGACATATTGCTTGGACAACTATTATGACTCACTAGACATACCTGCATTACTTAAGGTTGAGACCCACCTATGCTATGCAGTACACACCCTTCATTTTACAAATTAGAAAACTGAAGCTCAACTTTCCTAAAATCAAATCACTATTTAGTGACAGAACTGGATTAGAATCCAAGTTTTCTGCCTTCTGTCTCAGTTCTCTTTTTATTCTGCTTTGCCTAAAGTACATCCAGGATCTGAATAGTTTTATCATAATTTTAAAAATTGCCATTTTTTTATTTATTAAGGACATGCTATGATTCAGACCCTATATTAGTAGCTTTAGCTAGATTATTCCATTTAATTTCATGAAGGCTTAAGTGAGATAAATACTGTTGTATCTGTATTGCATAAGTAAAGCAATGCTCAGTGATACTGAATTATGTACAGCAAATTATGTAAATCAAATGACTAGTAAGTGGCAAAACTACCATTTGAGTCTATGTCTATCTAGAAGTAACAGGCAGGTTGTAAAGATTAACTGTGGTCAAAAGATCTACATCTGCACCCCGTCTTCATCTACATTACTGTGGTCTTAGTTCAGGGTTTTATCCTTGCCTGGACCATTATGATAGCTTCCAAACCAATCTATTTTCTCCTCTTCTTTCCCAGTTCGTCTTCTACACTTGTAACAGATTTACATTTTTAAAATTCATGACTCATTGTAAGATTTTCCTACTTTCAAGGCCACACAGTTAATAAGTGTCAGAGTGAGAACCAGAGACTCCAGACTTTCTTTTAGTTCTTTTAGATCTGGAGCTCTTTTCACTCTTCCTTATTCATTAATAGAAATATAAAAATGATTAGCAACATAATCATGAGTTGTAATCACTCCTTATAATGCTTTATCCTAAGGACAGTTTCTGAAACGGTATATAGTTATTAGAAGATGAAGCTGTGAATCCAATCTTGCTATATGTGATACTAATCCAGTGCAAATGCCTGGACAAAAATCAGTGATTAATTTTTTTAAAAATGATATATCAGTACAAGGAACAAAAGTTATGAAATAATCTCATCTATAAGCTTGAATATAAAAACATTAGCAAAGTGAAATAAAAAAATACTTGTGATTAAATTAGGTTCATTACATGAATGCAAGGATGGTTTAAATTAGAAAACCTAGTTTTATAATTGAACACATTAACAGATTAAAGAAGAAAAACCATATGATCATCTCAATAGACGGAGAAAAAATTTTTTTATTTTTTATTTTTTTAATTGAATCATAATTGGTTATACATATTTTGGGGATTCAATGTTGACATATGTTGATCAAATCAATATTACTAGTATGTATATTGTTACAAATTGTACTTATTCTTTATGCCCCTCATCCAATCTTTCCCTACCCCCTCACCCTCCACTCCACCTCTGATAACCCTAGGTTTCTTCTCTCCCCCTGAAAGAGTAATGGTGACTCTGTTGATTTGTTGCCTAGATGATCTGTCCAATGCTGAGAGGTGTGTTCAGGTCCCCCAATATTATCATAGAGTAGCCTCGGCTTCTGCCGGCTCCTGCTCCATGAGCTCAGCAGCTCGAGCCTTAAAGCGGCCACAGCCCGATATGCTCTGAGCAGTTTTTTCTTTCTCTCATCCTGCCTTCTCCCCCTTCATGAACTCCATCGGTTTCTCCTCCTCTTCCCCTGAGCTACGGCGGCCCCAGCTTGGCTGTTGTTAGTTACATTTTTATAGTCGTAAATCAGTTAATTCGTGGGAGAGAGTGGCGCTTGGGACCGTCTATTCTGCTGTCTTGACTGGAACCTCTAAAAAATGTTTTATAAAATTCCATACCTGATCAGAGTAAATCTTTTGAGAAAATTTGGAATGAAACAGAGCTGATGACTAGGAGTTTGTAGAGCTAGGGCGAGGTCTGGAGCTCACAGACCCCTCGAGCCCGTTCATAAACCCTTCACAAGCAGGTCTATGAGCTAGGTAACCGGCAAAAAGGTCCTTGGAGCCATAGGTGATGAAAGAATAGTCTTTATTTCTAGACATGAGCTCTGCCAACCAGCACCTCAGAGATACTGCTCACACACACTGTGAAGAACAATGCACAAGAATAGCAACAAGCTAAAAATACATGGGTGCACAGTGCACACTAATTCCACCCCCACACAACTTGTTTACAAAGAATGTGCTGCAGCACCCACAACTGGACCAGAGGTGAGGGGGCCTGACTAAACTACTCTGTTTTCCTCACAGGGTTTAATCCTAGAAACTAGACTAAATAAATTAGTAGTGACTAAATCATTAGGTAGGGGTCTGGAAGTAATTATACATTGAGCATTTTGGCAGTGCTCTAAGTAGTCTGTCAAAAGCATGTTTGTCTGGTAACAGGAGATTCAGAAAGAGGTAAATTTTTCATATTTTAAAATCATTCCCACATTAA
Organism: Galeopterus variegatus; assembly: GCF_000696425.1. Taxonomy (NCBI): domain Eukaryota; kingdom Metazoa; phylum Chordata; class Mammalia; order Dermoptera; family Cynocephalidae; genus Galeopterus; species Galeopterus variegatus. The sequence goes on along the minus strand of NW_007727418.1, from coordinate 364,132 downwards.
GCAAATTATTAGATATTATCAGTTTTCAACCTCCAGCAATTTAGTTTAATATGAATGTATGTGGAGCCAAAAAAAAAAAAAAAAAAAAAAAAAAAAAAAGAGGAACAGGGATAAGTAGAGACTGAGCTCTATGGACATGTGTGGGTAGGCAGAGCTGGGAGTGTACCAGAAAAATTGTACCTGAAAGGAGGGAATCATTTAGGGACCATGCAACCATGTTTATTATTACTGTCCTGGTGCTTTATTGTTTGGATCCCCTTCCCTATCAAGTGTCCCAGTTTGGACAGTAGATCTCATGGCTGCCCTATTTGTAGAGCACCTGTTGTCAAGCCCTTGGGCAAGGAGGCAATACTGAATGAAGCCAGTTCAGGCTGAATTAAGTTGAAAGTCACGCAGAGTGCCCTTTAAACTGTTTGGTACCTTTCAAAAAAACAACTAGATTATTTGAAGTCAGGACAGAAGCAACACTTTATAAAAGTATTAATTGAACTTAACTGAAAAATGCAAAAGGAATACTTCAATAAAATATACTTGGCATGAGTTTTAAAGCTCCTTCAAAAATATTCTGAAGAGATTTTAGGGGGAATGAATTAAGCAAGGTAGTAGCTCACATTATTGGGCATTTTTCATGTTACAGGCACAGTGCTAAGCAACAATGGTCTTATATGTAGAACCACCGCTAACAGAGGGTCAAGCACTTTTGTAAGAAATTTATACGTTTCATCTCATTCAATCCTTGTGAAAACCTTGTGAAATGGGTACTATCATTACGCCCCTTTTTCATGTGAGGAAACGGGGCACAAAGCGATAAGTTCACCCAAACACTCATAGCTGGGAGGTGACAGGTTAAAAACTCAGGCATTTAGCCCAATAGCCTGCTTTTTTAACCACTGTGCTATGATTCCTGATATGACCAAAAGCCAAAGTGCCTGCATTTCATGTTCATTAGATGGTACTTTTGCTGGAAATAGTAAATTTTGGCACAAGTTTCAACCTAGCACTTTCTAACTCCAAAGTATGTGCTCTTCTGGTTCCCCGTGCAAACACTGGCCCATACCTCTCTCATACATATATTCTCGAATACATCTAAGACAGCTCTGTCTCTGTGTGTGCCCTTCAGATAGCAGGATACTCAAGAAGAGAATTGTATTTATCACCTCATGCATTTACCATTTCTTTATGAGATCATTATACAGCATAAATGAATCAAAACATCAAACTGCTCATGATAAATATGTATAATAATAATACTCCAATTAAATAAAACAAACAAATAAATAAATAAATAAAATGAAGAGAAAGGTCACCACTCCCTAACAGGCTTCTTACTTGGAATGATAGATTTTATTTCAAATGTTTCTTGGGCCTACAGGAGGAAGCCTAATTTCAATACCTACAGATTTTGACATTAGGATTCTATCAATCAGCGTTGTCCAGGTATATAATAGAAGTTGCTTTGACATAGTGTCAGGAAAGAATGCTTTCAGCTACCAGTAACAAATTCTGGTTGACAGACACATAAACAAATCAGGGTTATTTTCCCCCCACCAAGACATCTAGAGTTATGTGGCTCTGGCATTGTTAGTGCTGCTCAGGGATGCTGTCAGGGGTTCAGGCTCTTCCTGTCTCTGGGCTCTCTATCCCAAGTATGTTGGTCTCCATCAAGTTTATTACTTTGTGATTTCAAAATGGCCACCAGTTTCATACTGTGTTTAAGGCAGGAAAAAGAGGAATAGTAGTTTGTGCAAACTGTATCCACTCCGTCTATCAGCAGACTTTAAAATATATCTTTTTAATCACTTCTAGCCAAGAAGTGTATGTGGGTTTCTAACATCTAAGAGTTGGACCATGAAGATGGAGGTCCTGAATATGTGTGGTTAACCAACCAAAGGTCTGCCACAGGAACTGAGATGTGACTTGGGATCTCCTGGTTGGTGTGAACTCTACTCTTTCCTTCTACACTGAAGTCTGGGAATATAGAAAATAGAGAAGGAATCTGTATTCTCCATATTCTTAGAGACACAGCTTTCCTTCCTCACTGCAACCCTATGTGTCATTGATCATAGAGGGAAATGTTCATCAAATCTCCTTTACTGTTTTCTCCAGCTCTGTAGTGAAGGGAGAATATAATTGATTAATTAACCCTCATTAACATAACATCCATTTATCAAAAGGCATCATTACAAAAATGAACAAGCAAACCAATTACTGGGAGAAGATATTTCCATGGAATATATCTGACAAAGGTTTTTTTTTTTTTTTTTTTTTTTTTTTAAAAGATGACCGGTAAGGGGATCTTAACCCTTGACTTGGTGTTGTCATCACCACGCTCAGCCAGTGAGCAAACCGGCCATCGCTATATGGGATCCAAACCCAGGGCCTTGGTGTTATCAGTACCGCACTCTCCCGAGTGAGCCCCAGGCCGGCCCCTGACAAAGGTTTTGAATACTGATTAAAGAAAATCTTCTAAACTCAATAATAAAATAGAAAAGACTCAATGTTTTTAAAAAAAAATGGGTAAAAGACTTGAAGAGACTCTTCAAAAAAGAAGATATCCAAAAGCCCAATTAGGACAAGTAAAGATGCAAATGATCATTAGTTATGTCTTCATTAGTTGCAAGTATATGCAACGTAATTTAAATTTAGCTAAAAGGAAAAAGTGAAAGTGGTAAATATTGGCAAGGAAATAGAGCAACTGAAACTATTATAACATATATAACAGTGCACCTTTAGTGATATATTCGTAAGAGATGACTGCACATGTATCCTGAAATAATATGTACAAAAATGCCTAGAGCATGATGAACCAAAACTGAAAATAGCTCATTAACAAGAAAATGAATTAATGTACTGTGCTATATGCATGTACGACATAAGTTAAAATAATAAATTACGTGTACAAAAGAATGTGTCTCATAGACATTATGTTGAGGGGGAAAAAAGACACAAAAGACTATATAATATAAAATTTATTTTCATGAATTTCAGGAGCAAACAGCTATTCTATTGTTATAGAACTGAGCTGCATAAACATATACACATATATAAATAAATATGCACGCATTTTAGAAATGTCCAATAGAGGACATATGAAATATGGATGATAACAGAATAAGGGATGTAAGCATAACGTTCATGTGATTGGTAGAGTAAACTTACCAGAACAGGAACTAGCTGTTCCTGGAAACCACAGATTTTCAGTGGCCCAGTTGCACGTGATCATGTGGTTTCTTTCTGCAGCAATCAGCAGCCCATAGATAGAGAGATGTAAGACTAATGGTTGCACTGATCCAAAGCTGAATAGCTGTAGAGGTAGGTGCTCTGGGGGTATTAAGGTGGTAGGGCTAGACCAGAGAGGAAAGAAAGAAAAATCTCTTAAGAATGAGCTGATAAATTGGGATAGGAAAGAGTCATCTAGACACAAGATCTCTCAATGAAGAGAACATGTGCAGAAATGTTAGCAAGGTTTATGTGTATTCTGTAGTTGTGGATCCTTATCTCCCCAGCTGTACGTCTGGTGACTCCTCAGCTTCAGTCTTGCTCACTGACAAGCTTATCTTAGACAGCAGAGTATTCCATCGCCCTCTGCAATTTGTTCACATGGTGTTCTCTTCATTTCAGGCAGCAATCCCCTCCAAAATGCCCCCTCTGCTGCAGTTATGCACATTTCTCCTCTCTCAAATCTATTCAATTATCAAGCCCTCCATTAAGCCTTTTGGGATCCTATGCACTTCTGGGAGGGAACAACTTCTTTGTAGTCTGATAACAACTTTTCCAGACTCCTACCGTTTTATTAAACTTACCTGATTACCTGTACAGATCCCTCTACTACACAGAAAGTCTCAAGAAAGGAGAAACCTGTCTTATTCCTGTGCTTAGGACAGTGTGTTACGTACAAGTATTGTAGGTCCATGATAAATGGACGGTTGGGTGAATACAAGTGTCTTTCTTTTCTGCCTCCTTCCCATTTTTCTGCCTCCTCCTCTTCCTGCTCCTCCTCCACCTCCTTTACCTCCTCTTCCTTTTACTCTTTCTTCTTCTGATCGTGAGGGTGGTTCTAACTTCAAGCAACACTTAATAGTTAAACTGAAATTCTCATTTTTCTTAGTGAATATTTATGAAATAAAAATATGTAATTATAAACAAGAGAGAAATAAATGGATTTCCAAAGCAATTTTTCTAAACTTTGAAAATTTGTTTACATTGTAATTAGAGCTCACATAAAAGCTGAATTAGTACAGTATTGAATATTGTCAACTACTCTCATTAAAAGAGTTATTAAGTTCCTAGTTGCATGGGTTTATGTTCTAGATATCAGCAAAAAAAAAAAACAGACATTCTTATCTCGGACTGTGTAATCTAAAATGAACTAGTTACACCTGTGTATATGCATACATGTGACTTTTTTCCATGTTGCTCTGCCTTCCTGGAAGCCCTTTCCTACATTTTCTGCCTGACTGAAAGCCTACTCATAACTTAAAGTTTATCCTAAAGATTTAAAAGTCATAGCTTTTCCTGGCCTTCACTTGATTTTCATATTTAAACTCCAAACATTTTTTCTAGTACTTATTGATGAACATGAAAGTATGTTATCTAAAGATTTAATAAATGGAAATATATAGAGTAAAATATTAAAGTCCTGCTTTGCCCCACTCAAATCTCACACTTGGACTTAACAGTATATATTATTTATATTTTGATAAACTTCCTTTATGTCTATCAATCTATCTATATATAAATATCCATAAACACATAATGTACACACACACACACACACACACACACACACACACACACACACACACATATATATATACTAGATAGATAGATTTTTATCACAGATTTTATCATACTCTACTGTTCTGCAGTGTGCTTTTTTTTTACCTTAACTTTCCCTATCAAAACATGGAACTTTAACAGATTCCTTTAAAAGAATACACAGTGCTCTATAATGTGAAAGGCCATACTTGACGTAAAAATGTCTTTATTAATAAACATCTAGGTTGTTTTAATTTTTCCAGTATTATCAAAAGTGCTGCAAAATATACAAAAGATTTTTACTGAAATATTGACATTTTATCAAGTTGCTCTTCAAAAAGACCAACTTATGCTGATAGTTTATGAGTACTCATTTCTCACACAGTTGCCAGTACTATTACCAATCTTTTAAATTTTGCCAACTTCATGAATAAAATAAATATTTCTTGCTTTTTTATTTTTGAGTTGCCTGGAATTCTAGGAAATCTGAGGATGTTTTCATGGTTATTGGTCATTTTTACTATTGAATATTTATTCACTCTTTATATACTTTTGCCTACTTCTTTACTCTGTTCATTTTCTTCTTATTATTGAGTCTTAAGAGGTTATGATATAGTTCAAAGATTATTTAGTTCTCTGTATAATAACCTATATTTTATTTCTTATTTCATTGAATTTAAGGGGTTTTTTTAGATTTCATTTTGTTTCCTGCTAGGCTTGTGGAAATAAGTTAAATATCAAAATAGGTACTTTAAATGTATAGAGAAATAGGCAATAAAAAATGTCACATATAAGTACAAAAGATCACTTTTCAGGTTGGGGCACCTATGGCAAATACATGGGTAGGCTGAGAAATAAAAAAGATGGATTCATTTTGGGGGGGCACATTCAAATAGTAACTGTCCAAGTTTTACTTTATGCTATCAATGATGTTTCCCACCACAAAATTAATACGTGCTTAAATAACTAACAATCAGAGTATTTGGTATAGAAATGAGAAGAGTAGAAACTGGATAATAATTTAACTTTAGGAATTTCAGGTATATATATCAATGATTTGAATTAATCTGTACAATAATATCAATAAAACTAGTTCTTTATCATATGGTAGATATGATATTTGTAGTTCTCATAAGAACACTTCAATTTACATTTTATTTATATCTCCTTTGAAGAAATGATAAAACCAACTTAGGGAAAGAGTGAATAATTTGCCACATGTTCTGTAGCTGGCAAATGACAGCTCTGGGGTCTGAATCTACAGTGGGTGGCACCAAAGCCTGTATTCTTTCCACCTTATCTTATTGTTCCTCTAGAATACAAATGTGTCTTCTTAAAATATCTAAGCACATGTGTTTGTAAAATTGAAAGTCTGATAGATGTCTGTGATAGGCAGAATAATAGCCCACCAAAGAAGTCCATGTCCTAATCACTGGAACCTGTGCATGTGGAACCTTAGCTGGTAAAGGGACTTTGTAGCTGTGATTAACTTAAGGATCTTGAAATAGAGTGATTATGCTAGATTACCCAATGGGCCCAATGTAAAAATGTATAAAGGCCACAAGGGTCTTTATAAAAGGGAGGCAAGAGAGTCAGAAATAAAGATTTGAAAATGTTATGCTGTGGCATAAAGAAAGAGGCTAAGAATGAATGAATGCAAGTGGCCTCTAGAAGCTGGAAAAGATAAAGGAACCAATTTTCCCTAGAGAATCCACAAGGATTGCAACTTGACCACCACCTTGGCCTTAGCACTGTTTCAGACTTCTGATTTCCAGAACTGTAACGTAATGCATTTGTGTTGCTTAAAGCAACACAACTACTGTGGGAACACCTGTGTTTTAGTACTTTGTTACAGCAACAGAATTAAATACAGCTCCTTAGGGGCAAATGACTTATAAAATGACTTTTTATTTTAGCATTACTTATATGAAGCTGATTTTTCTTATCATCACATCCCTAGATGCTTACCAATTTTTGTTGCTTTGTTTGAAGAACTAGTCCCAGGCCCTTGTGCACCCTGGAAAATGTTCAACCCTTCACAGCTGTAATTATTGATCATGTGATGAGATGTGGCACCTTAATTTTTTAAGTTTGGTTATTCAAGGGAAAATGATTTCAAAAGTTTACACAATTTTCATAAAATGATTTTAGGGAGGTATAGCATAGCAAATAATATAAAAGATAATAGTTCCAAAGATTTTTAATGATTTCGTCCACAAAGCTAGGCCATTTTTATAAAATGACATGTAAAAAAAAATTAATGTCATGATTTCTAGGATGTTATCAAAAGGCACTTAACGGGCCGGCCCGGTGGCACACTGGAGGGTGCGCCGCTTGGGAGCGCAGCGGTGCTCCCGCTGAGGGTTCAGATCCCATGTGGAGACCGGTTCCCGCTCACTGGCT
>NW_007727418.1:239681-356961 GCF_000696425.1 Galeopterus variegatus | reverse complement strand
TTTTTTTTTTTTTTTTTTTTTTTTAAAAGATGACCGGTAAGGGGATCTTAACCCTTGACTTGGTGTTGTCATCACCACGCTCAGCCAGTGAGCAAACCGGCCATCGCTATATGGGATCCAAACCCAGGGCCTTGGTGTTATCAGTACCGCACTCTCCCGAGTGAGCCCCAGGCCGGCCCCTGACAAAGGTTTTGAATACTGATTAAAGAAAATCTTCTAAACTCAATAATAAAATAGAAAAGACTCAATGTTTTTAAAAAAAAATGGGTAAAAGACTTGAAGAGACTCTTCAAAAAAGAAGATATCCAAAAGCCCAATTAGGACAAGTAAAGATGCAAATGATCATTAGTTATGTCTTCATTAGTTGCAAGTATATGCAACGTAATTTAAATTTAGCTAAAAGGAAAAAGTGAAAGTGGTAAATATTGGCAAGGAAATAGAGCAACTGAAACTATTATAACATATATAACAGTGCACCTTTAGTGATATATTCGTAAGAGATGACTGCACATGTATCCTGAAATAATATGTACAAAAATGCCTAGAGCATGATGAACCAAAACTGAAAATAGCTCATTAACAAGAAAATGAATTAATGTACTGTGCTATATGCATGTACGACATAAGTTAAAATAATAAATTACGTGTACAAAAGAATGTGTCTCATAGACATTATGTTGAGGGGGAAAAAAGACACAAAAGACTATATAATATAAAATTTATTTTCATGAATTTCAGGAGCAAACAGCTATTCTATTGTTATAGAACTGAGCTGCATAAACATATACACATATATAAATAAATATGCACGCATTTTAGAAATGTCCAATAGAGGACATATGAAATATGGATGATAACAGAATAAGGGATGTAAGCATAACGTTCATGTGATTGGTAGAGTAAACTTACCAGAACAGGAACTAGCTGTTCCTGGAAACCACAGATTTTCAGTGGCCCAGTTGCACGTGATCATGTGGTTTCTTTCTGCAGCAATCAGCAGCCCATAGATAGAGAGATGTAAGACTAATGGTTGCACTGATCCAAAGCTGAATAGCTGTAGAGGTAGGTGCTCTGGGGGTATTAAGGTGGTAGGGCTAGACCAGAGAGGAAAGAAAGAAAAATCTCTTAAGAATGAGCTGATAAATTGGGATAGGAAAGAGTCATCTAGACACAAGATCTCTCAATGAAGAGAACATGTGCAGAAATGTTAGCAAGGTTTATGTGTATTCTGTAGTTGTGGATCCTTATCTCCCCAGCTGTACGTCTGGTGACTCCTCAGCTTCAGTCTTGCTCACTGACAAGCTTATCTTAGACAGCAGAGTATTCCATCGCCCTCTGCAATTTGTTCACATGGTGTTCTCTTCATTTCAGGCAGCAATCCCCTCCAAAATGCCCCCTCTGCTGCAGTTATGCACATTTCTCCTCTCTCAAATCTATTCAATTATCAAGCCCTCCATTAAGCCTTTTGGGATCCTATGCACTTCTGGGAGGGAACAACTTCTTTGTAGTCTGATAACAACTTTTCCAGACTCCTACCGTTTTATTAAACTTACCTGATTACCTGTACAGATCCCTCTACTACACAGAAAGTCTCAAGAAAGGAGAAACCTGTCTTATTCCTGTGCTTAGGACAGTGTGTTACGTACAAGTATTGTAGGTCCATGATAAATGGACGGTTGGGTGAATACAAGTGTCTTTCTTTTCTGCCTCCTTCCCATTTTTCTGCCTCCTCCTCTTCCTGCTCCTCCTCCACCTCCTTTACCTCCTCTTCCTTTTACTCTTTCTTCTTCTGATCGTGAGGGTGGTTCTAACTTCAAGCAACACTTAATAGTTAAACTGAAATTCTCATTTTTCTTAGTGAATATTTATGAAATAAAAATATGTAATTATAAACAAGAGAGAAATAAATGGATTTCCAAAGCAATTTTTCTAAACTTTGAAAATTTGTTTACATTGTAATTAGAGCTCACATAAAAGCTGAATTAGTACAGTATTGAATATTGTCAACTACTCTCATTAAAAGAGTTATTAAGTTCCTAGTTGCATGGGTTTATGTTCTAGATATCAGCAAAAAAAAAAAACAGACATTCTTATCTCGGACTGTGTAATCTAAAATGAACTAGTTACACCTGTGTATATGCATACATGTGACTTTTTTCCATGTTGCTCTGCCTTCCTGGAAGCCCTTTCCTACATTTTCTGCCTGACTGAAAGCCTACTCATAACTTAAAGTTTATCCTAAAGATTTAAAAGTCATAGCTTTTCCTGGCCTTCACTTGATTTTCATATTTAAACTCCAAACATTTTTTCTAGTACTTATTGATGAACATGAAAGTATGTTATCTAAAGATTTAATAAATGGAAATATATAGAGTAAAATATTAAAGTCCTGCTTTGCCCCACTCAAATCTCACACTTGGACTTAACAGTATATATTATTTATATTTTGATAAACTTCCTTTATGTCTATCAATCTATCTATATATAAATATCCATAAACACATAATGTACACACACACACACACACACACACACACATATATATATACTAGATAGATAGATTTTTATCACAGATTTTATCATACTCTACTGTTCTGCAGTGTGCTTTTTTTTTACCTTAACTTTCCCTATCAAAACATGGAACTTTAACAGATTCCTTTAAAAGAATACACAGTGCTCTATAATGTGAAAGGCCATACTTGACGTAAAAATGTCTTTATTAATAAACATCTAGGTTGTTTTAATTTTTCCAGTATTATCAAAAGTGCTGCAAAATATACAAAAGATTTTTACTGAAATATTGACATTTTATCAAGTTGCTCTTCAAAAAGACCAATTTATGCTCATAGTTTCTGAGTACTCATTTCTCACATAGTTGCCAGTACTATTACCAGTCTTTTAAATTTTGCCAACTTCATGAATAAAATAAATATTTCTTGCTTTTTTATTTTTGAGTTGCCTGGAATTCTAGGAAATCTGAGGATGTTTTCATGGTTATTGGTCATTTTTACTATTAAATATTTATTTACTCTTTATATATTTTTGCCTACTTCTTTACTCTGTTCATTTTCTTCTTATTATTGAGTCATAAGAGGTTATGATATAGCTCAAATATTATTTAGTTCTCTGTATAATAACCTATATTTTATTTCTTATTTCATTGAATTTACGTTCTTTTTAGATTTCATTCTGTTTCCTACTAGACTTGTGAAAATAAATTAAATATCAGAATAGGTAATTTAAACCTATAGAGAAATAAGCAATAAAAAATGTCACATATAAGTACAAAAGATCACTTTTTAGGTTGGGGAAGCTATGCCAAATACATGGCTAGGCTGAGAAATAAAAAGGATGCATTCATATTTTGGGGGTCTCATTGAAATAGTAACTGTACAAGTTTTACTTTATGCTATCAATGATGTTTCCAGCCACAAAATTAATACGTGCTTAAATAACTAACAATCAGAGTATTTGGTGTAGAAATGAGAAGAATAGAAACTGGATAACAATTAAAGGCACTTAATTACAGTAAAAAATGGCAATGTGTCATCTTAGTACATGCCCTTTCTGTTTTCTTCAAAGATTATATAAATTTAATTCAGTGTAATTTGAATGAATCAATCATAATTTGAAGTCATTTTCTACACTTTAATGTGTTTCTGTTACTATATTTTCCCAAAAAAGCAATCAAGCTTAAGAATTGAATTAAGTATAAGGTGTTTTATTTTCAAATTGTCCTTTATAAAAATATCACTTAATGGTAAATTTCAATAGTTTTAGTTTAATAACATTATTATAGTATTCACAAACAAGTCAAGAATTTATTGAGTGTGTTTCTCTGCTTTTAATGTTTTATGGGTCTATAATTTTTTGATTGATATTTTGTGTAATTTGTATAGAAATAGAAAGTGTGATTGCAGCAGGACAGTAAAACTTTTGATTTTTTTCTTTTCAGTTTTTTAAACTCATTAAGTATAAAATTCTCTTCTGTGCCTATACAAATAGTCTACTTAGATTTAAAAATGTATACTACATTAGGGTTAGTGGAGTCCTTAAATATTTTTCAAACCCCCTAAATTTACATTTCAGAAATCTCAGGATTGCTAAACAATTTACATAATGTCAAACAGCTAATTAATCAAGAGCTGGGCATAGCCCCAGAATTCCTAATTCCCTAATATGTGTGCATAAAAATGTGTGTGTGTGTATATAGGTGTGTGTGTATACTTATATAAAATACATACATTGTATGAATACATTTTATATCGTGGAGCTTTATAGGATTGGGGAATAAAACTAGGTAGCTCCAGAATCTCAAAAGCATCAGTTTTGATTTCAAATTAGTAGTTTTGTTTTCAAATTGATTAGTAAGGCCTTAGTGTTTTACTTATTAAAAAGAAAAGCATGCACAAATCACTTTATTGCTTTGATTTTATGATAAATGGACCAGGAATTTGAATTGTTGAAAAAACATGGTAACACAATAAAATTAGCAACATGGCAGTGATTAATATAGAGAAATCAATGGATTTTTTGGATAGACATTAACAGTGAAAATAAGCTTAATATGATGATATTCAAAGCACTGAAATAGTTATTTAAACATGATTATTATATATATTGTTGTCGAGTTTTCCTGTGAATTACTTATCTTTATCTTCTATTTGTGCTATCTCAAATTGTGTCTGGTCTTAAAACATTGATATTTTAAAAATATTATTTGTACTGATAAAATTTTAATTTGGGAAAATAATTAAGATTTCTCCACTCATATCTTTTTCTGTCCAACTCGTATCATTTTAAAAAGTAAGATTTTACTGTCATTTGTGTTATATTCTTTCAAAATTGAATGTTATTTTAAATATTATTTTGACACAGTATTTTAGATAAAAATAATAATTCCTGTAATTAAATTTTTTAAAAGAAAGAGGAAATTATTTTAACTACAATCCAGTGAGCTTATGTTTGTTCTAAATAATTGATCATGCATACCCACCATACAACTCAATTTACTCAGACCAATAATTTTTGAATACCTCTGTATTACCGATACTGTGCTCGGTACTAGAGAAGCAGAGATGAATGCAGTCAGTCCATGATCTTAAAAAGTCCATAATTGACCTCACTGAGGTTATACAAACAAAACAAAACAGCAGAATCAAATTATAATACATATTACTGAGAGACATAAGTGATTGAAAACATACATAGTTCCCATCCTCCCTAAACCACCTTATAGCTGGTGGAGGTGGAAGATATTAACCATACGATGATACACAGAAATGCAAAAATACAAATGTTAAAATTGTGATGAAGGAAAAATAAATGGTACTGTGAGAATTTGTATAGAGAGAAAGGGTTGAGTCAGAGTTCTACTCAGGCAAATGAAGAAAATCTTCAGCAGGGATCTGAAGAAGAGAGGCATTAACTAAGCAAATAACTTGGAAGGAAAAACTCTCCAGGCAGAGGAAAACTATGTACAAAGCTATGAGGGGTCTGAGGAGTATGAGAAACACAGAGATGGTCTGGCATGAATCAAGACATTGCTGGGAAAGTGAGGCAAAAATGAGGGAGTGTTTACTGGGTTAAACACTGTTAAAAGGTGGAAAATGGTAAGAATCTTGGAGGTCAGAAATACCTTAGCTGGAGCAGTTTCAGTAACTGCTGAATAGGGGAATAGCACTACACTGAAGTGTGGTGAGGAAATCAAGACGTCAAAATCAGAAAAGTCTTTTAAATAATTTTGCTATGAAGAATCAGAGGTTGTGGCTGAAGAGTGGTGAGAGTTTAAGTTGAGTGAGTTTTTTTCTTTTCTTTTCCTTCCTTCCTTCCTTCCCTTCTTTTTTTATGGGAGAGCCTTGAGTGCATTTCAAAATAATGGGAAAACTTATAGTATTTAATAAAGAAGGGATTTATAGAAAAGAGCCTTTAAGAAAAATAAAAATCTGTCTTAGATGAGAGGATGGATAGAGAGTCTATTTTTATAGGAAAGGTATAGTATAGATGAATATGTAGGCTGGTTTTATGTTTGTTATTAGGAAAGTGATGGAATTCCAATATGTCTTCTCTTTTCTCTTTAAAGTAGATGGTAAGTCAGGAGCTAGGAGTTTGAGTTAAGGTAAATTTAATGGTAAAGAAAATTTTGAAATTTTTGAGGTAGAAATAGCATATATACAAACACAGGAGCACAGCTGATCAGTAGCCACAGAATATTACTAGACATTGTAGGAACCCACTTGAAGTTGGTGGCCATGAATTAATTGTGGATCCAAGCTGATCTTTGTAGCTTTCTCCAATAACGATCCTCATTGTTTGCCTTCAGGCATCTAGGAAGTGGGTTTCCAATCAAAAGATAATGAACACCTACAATAAACCTAGACAGAAGAAAGAAAAAGAAATGTTGAAAAGTTGGAATCCATAGGAATCAGTAACATCTTAGACATTATCTGTGGAGAAGAGAAACAGTTCAGTGTGACCCCCAGATATTAGTCATTATGATAAGAAATTAAGAGTAAAGGCAGAAGTAGCATTACATTCGAGAAAAGAAAATAAGCTCTTTTTTGGAAATGTGGATTTTAATGTTTTTACAGCCACTGGTATGTCAATACTTAGCAGAATTTTTGATAAACTGAAACTCAAGGACAGGAAGATATTCTAATTCAGCATCACTTAACTGTCAAACTAACTCAGAGTAAGTCTTTAACTGAAAATCTTTAATTGAAATTGTGGGAATAGGTCAGATTTCCTAGGAAGACTAACAGAAATAAAATTTGACTTCGATATATTCTACCCAATAAATTGAAATAAAAAGATCTCAAAGTTTTGGAGTATAAAATAAATTTGTTCTACAGTAGCATTTAATTGTTTAAAAAGAAACTAGAATATAAGCCTGTATTTCTTTGGCCTAAGAATATATTTATGAAAAAAATATAAACAATGCTCAGAAATACACATCATAAAAATCACTAGAATATGACAATTTTATACTTATGTATTTCACAATGTGTACACTAAACAAGCGTGTACACATTTGAAAAGAAATATGGATTAGGTGGGTGCTCTTATTCATACGCAAGACCCTCCTTTCAGGCTATGCTTAAATTAATTGCTCTAATTCAAGATCAACTTTCCGCCCAGCTTCTAATTTTTCTAATGAATTAAGTATTTTATTTTTTATTATCTGAATGATATTATCACATTTCTTTATGACAAAAAAATCACTAACAAATTAGCTAATTTACTTCTAGCATTGCTAATTTATAATCTAATATATATGTGTATTTAATGAAGTGTGATTTCATGAATAAATTATTATATAATGCTACATAAACATTTAGATTACCACATTTAAAAATGTTTATTGTTGCAATTTAGGGTTTAAATGACCCGAGTTTTGTTTCCAGAAGACAGATCTATCTATGAAATGATAGTAATGATAATAGTTAACCCTTCTACAGAGAAGGCAGAACTTTCCTGTATTTTAAATATAATTTTTGATATTTAATATTTAGTGATAGCAATATAGGTATATCAGGCTTTGCCAAATTTTGCTTCTATTCATAATAATTTTGGGGGAAATTTTACTTGATTTTCTACTCAGTACCATCTCAGTATTATTCTAAACCATATTTAGAATTTACACATTAAAGAATTGAACCAGTTAACATGGTATATTTTCTTACTAAACTGAATGTACTGCAGTGCTCTTGCTAAATGCTCTTCTTGCATGTTTTAATTTGATGCTAGATACATGCTAGGTGGAAATTTGGGTATAACTTTCAGGAAAGATTGTGTTTTCATTAAAAAGACAACATATACACATGCAAATCCCAGATTCTTCATCGTGTGTTTGATTATACCAGGATTACCAATAGATTCTTCTGGAATGGGGAGTTTCAATATAGTAAATAATCCATCTGTGCTTCATAATATTGTAGAACTACTATGTGCCATTTGCCATTTTGATGTACAAAAAAGCAAATATTCAATTTTTGTTCAAATATTTATAGCTCAGAAGTCCTATTTCTTTGTCTCAAGGAAGCCATCTACTCTAACACATGACAGCTTTTAATTAGTGAAAGAATAAGAATCTCTGGTCTGCTTATACAGTACAAAAGATTTAGTTCTAATAATGATTGTGTCACACAAGTATCTGGAAGTTTTGGTTAGTCTGCCAAATAACTCTTAAAGAGGACCACTCATCCTCATATCTTCAGGCTTCTGTTTGGGAACCGTAGGCGTGCATATAGTGAATGAAGAGGAGACACAGCACCGTTCTCATCAGCTCCAAGGAGTCAGTCCTGGTTCCTTTCATCACTTGCTGCTGAGTTGTAACTTAGATGTGGCCCGAGAAAGATGACAGGCTCCACAAATTTGCTATCATCATTGGAGGAGTATTTCTATTCCTGGTTTTCTTCAGGTCAAGTTTATCCTGTTCCTACAAGAGCTTCAATATACTAACCTCAGAGTATAGACCCCGAGAGGGTAATGAATCTCTCCATCACCATAGTTTTAAGTCTTGCCTCAATAACTGCCCCAAAAGTAATCTCTCATGACATGAGAAAACAGCACAGTCCTATTACCACAAACCATGAAAAAAAAAACCCTAGATTGGCACAGGTGTTGTTTATTCTTTCTTATTTATTTAGATGTCTTGTACAAGTTTAAAAGCTTTTTTCCCCCATGACCAAAGTTTTATCTTTGAAAGTTATTAGTATGTTTGCTGGAGGATGAGCTTTCTATTAGAAGTTAGTGACACACTGTTTTAATTTTCATTGAGATTCAAGTCCAGGAACCATGCTCAAAGGCATTCCCATTGTGATTGTAGTCTGAACCTTGCTACATAGGTTTAGGTTACAGAAAAACTTACCAAGGTTAGACTTCATGAAAAGCATCTTGCAATTGATAAGTGTAATATTCAGTTCAAGGTTTTGTTTTTGTACATTTTAGCTAGCTATTCCCAGTACAGACACATGAAAAAATGCTCAATATCACTCAGCATCAGGGAAATGCAAATCAAACCACACTGAGATATCATTTTACCCCAGTGAGACTGACTACTATCAAAAAGACAGAGAACAACATGCTGGTGAGGATGTGGAGAAAGGGGAACTCTCCCACACTGTGTTGGGACTGTAAATTGGTGCAGCCATTATGGAAAACAGTATGGAGATTCCTCAAACAAGTACAGATGGAACTACCATATGATCCAGCTATCCCACTGCTGGGTATATACCCAAAGGAATAGAAATGATCATGTTGCAGGGATACCTGGGCTCCCATGTTCATTGCAGCTCTATTTAAATAGCCAAGAGTTGGAACCAACCTGAATGTCCATTGACAAATGACTGGATAAGGAAAATGTGATGTATATAAACAAGGGAATACTACTCTGCCATAAAAAAGAATGAAAATTTGTCACTTGTAGCAACATGTATGAATTTAGAGAAAATTATGTTAAGTGAAATATGCTATAAATACAGAAAGAGAAAGAGAAATACTGCATGTCTTCATAAGTGGGAGCTAAAAAAGGAAGGAAAGAAGGAAGGAAGGAAAGAGAAAAAGAAGAAAAGAAAGAAAGAAAGAATCACAATAATACTGTGAACTTTTAAAGGGAGAGAACAGGGGCCGAGCCCGTGGCGTACTCGGGAGAGTGCCGCGCTGGGAGCGCAGCAGCGCTCCCGCCACGGGTTCAGATCCTATATAGGGATGGTCGGGGTGCTCAAGGAGAGAACAGAACTGAGGCTACTAGAGGTGGGAAAGGGGGAAAGGGGCAAAAGGGGGGGGTTAGTGAGAATTTGGCAAAGGGCCCCCAAAATGATTATGCTGTTTATGTTGAATATGCTAATTATCCTGGGAAAATAAATAAGTAAAATTTTTTTTTTGTCTTTTGTCTTTTTTCAGTGTCCGGCAACGGATCGCAACCCTCAGTGTTGCCCCCGTACCGGACCGGGGACCGGCAACGGGATTGCAAACCTCGGCGTTGCTCCCGCGCCTCGCACAGCCAGTGAGCGGGAACCGGTCCGTATGTGGGATCCGAACCCTCGGGCGGGAGCGCCGCCGCACTTCCCAAGCGGCGCACTATCCAGTGCGCCACCGGGCCGGCCCAAAATTTTTAAAAAATAATAATGTGTTGCAAGATGTTGAAGCCTTGTCTTAGCCACATTCTGAATGAAAGAGGAAGATATACCCAGGTTTAAACTAAAATATCCCAGGGATGGAGTAACATCTTGGGAAAGTTACTTTTAAGAGGAAAAGAAGTAAACTATAAAAGATAAGTGGTCCATGAGAGTGGGAGGGATGGTGGAAAGAAAAATTAACTATCCATGACCACAAAATGTTCATGAAATATGCAAGATTTCTTAAGGGATTCCCAGAAATATTGGTAATAGACCAGGCTTTCAACATTTACACAGAATATGACTATTGTTACTGAGCCTTCAAGGAAAGTGTGGCCCGAAGATCCCCAGATGATTCTCATTGCCTTTTTAATCTCTAGCACCTGATTATCTGTCCTAGGAGAATATTGCAGTGAGTTTGGGGTACATATGAGTATAAAAGCTGTGTAATTATCAGCTAAACACAGAAATTTATATAAAGCTTTCATTATCAAAGTTTTCTGCAAATCACTTTGCTGATATCAAAAAAGAAAGGAGTCACAGAATTTTCTAGGAAGTGTTTTTTCTTTCCAAAAGACATACCAGATAGCAGATTTTTGCTGAACCAGCACAGCAGTGCTTTGGAAAGAAGGAGAAAGTTGAAAGTGGTGTTTCAAGGATTTAAAATCACACACATTTAGTGACTTAATCAAAATTACAATTCTGAGACTTCCTTTATTTTCAACATGGGCACAGTAAGAGTGTGGTGGATACAGTGTTATGTATTTCTATATTTGGTAAGAGCACCAAAAGAATGTGCCTACTTTTCTAGGACAAGGTCCATACCCTGCATACCATGCACAGCAATTCCAATATCAAGGCTGATCATCTGTCCAGAAATAGCATTAAACTCACAGACTAAATCTGAAAAACATTTGTAAATATTTGGCCACTCCTGAATAGTTTTCACAGCTCGCTAAATAATTTTCTCCAAGTGGTAATTGTTTCAAAGTCCCAAGACATTAAAAGCTATTAAAGTCTAATGACCCAAGTCTTGTTTTTCCTATAAAGGTGGAAGCTTTTATTTATGCTCTAGCTTTTTCTTTATTCGTATTTAACTGGCTACAAATTTTACAAATTTCACAATTATGTCTATGTACATAGCACAAATCAAATAAATTCAGTGAAGGGGCCGGCCCAGTGGCGCACTGCTACAGTGCGCCGCTTGGGAGTGTGGCGGCTCCTGCCGAGGGTTCGTATCCCACATACGGACTGGCCACTCACTGGCTGAGTGAGGTGCGGGCGCAACACCGAGGGTCGCAATCCCATTGCCGGTCCCGGTCCGGTACGGGCGCAACACTGAGGGTTGCGATCTGCTGCCGGTCATGAAAAAAGACAAAAAGGAAAAAATAAATAAATAAATAAAAAAATTCAGTGAAATTATAAGTTTGGAAAAATTAGGTTTTGAGTTCATTATTAACTACTGAAAATGTTTTATGTATCCAAAATAGCCATTTTCATGTTCAAATGAAATATATAAGGGTATAACCAAGAATTATGAAAACCTACATGTAGCAGTCCTATTTTTGTAGTTTCTTTTGCTACTAATGTTTGCAGTCTGTTTTTTTACCAGAGATTTTTGGTCTTTACCTGATGAAACCTTTCATCATAGCTATGAAAAAATTATATTCACTGGATACTATTTTATGATTTTTAGGTAATTATCTCCTGTATAGGTGCAAATATAGTACAGACTTTCTTCATTGTAATTTTCTCCCTCTGTGAAACATTTCAGTGTTCATCCTGTGAAAAGCAATATTACAAATTTTACTTAGCCAATTAGAATTTGAATGAAAACATGACAGGAGATTGGATGAAAGAGAAAAATCATAATTTTGGTAACTATAATTACACTGGAAATCCATTAACTATGGCAAATTTCAGGTATTTTAACTTCTCATGTACCATCAGTTCAAACATTGTCTCAACTAGAAGGGGAAATTTACTGGAGAGATATAAATAAAATCAATCTCTCATTAACCAAAGTAGTAAATATAAAAGGGGAAAAACAGAGTTTTTTTGTTTTTTTTTTCCTTTTTGTCTTTTTTCGTGTCCAGCAATGGATCACAACCATCAGTGTCGCGCCCGCACCGGACCGGGACCGGCAACGGGATCGCAACCCTCGGTGCTGCGCCCGCACCACGCTCAGCCAGTGAGTGGGAACCGGTCTGTATGTGGGATCTGAACCCTCGGTAGGAGTGCCGCTGCGCTCCCAAGTGGCGCACTGTAGCAGTGCGCCACCGGGCCGGCCCGAAAAACAGAGTTTAAACTAAATGCTGCATATCTGCACTTGGGAATCATTATCGAGAAAAAATATGCAGTCTTATTTATTCATTCTTTTGTGGGTTAATCCTTTAAATTGTCAATAAAATTATAAATTTAGGTCAAGATAGTCTACCTTCTGATTATATCCATCATATTTTTTTAAGCATCAGTAGAGAACAAACACCAAATCCAGCATTTAATGTGAATTGTAAAATATATTTATAAAAAATACAAAGTCATGTTTAAATGTTTAAAGCATTTTCTAGATCTTTATAGACTGCTTAATTTGAATGCTTACTGCATTTTCTCATTTGTACAATATTTTTTGTTGTCATTCATTGTTTTGATTTTGGAGAAAAAGAACACAAAAAATATTATTTTTAACTGAATGTTTTTATTTTTTAAATCACTCATCATTCATTCAACAAATGTTTACATTCTTTTTTACTATGTTGTAGTTAAAGGCTGAATATATGTTGATGAAACAGGGAAAAAATGATGTCATTTAAAGTTAGTGGTAAGTCTATTTTAATAATAAAGCAAAATCATTTTATTACAAGTAAAATATTTCAGTAATTCTAAACCAACTTGGTTTTTGGTAATGGCCAAAAAGTACTCATTTGCTTGACAAAAGAAATACAAAGAGTTCATGCAATTTTACTGTAGTGCTTAAGGAAGAAACATAATTGAGACTTGGTGTGCAAATATGCATTTTCTTGACTGGCACAGCTTGTCATAATCATGAATAATTGACTATTGTTAAATGTGGAAACAAAGTTTAAAGATCATTTTTAAAAGTTACATTTGCTTCCAATATCACATCTATTATAACAACATGACAATTTCTAACATACGCTATAGCTCCTAAACATGTTGCTTTCTAACATACGCTATAGCTCCTAAACATGTTGCTGTAGGTTAACATTGAAAATAAATCCTAACAACTACCATCTTAGGGCCTGACAGAACAGTACAAACTGAATAATTCTGAAGAGAGAATTCTTGAATCACAATGTGGGGAAACCTGATATAGCAGATAGTCACATTTTTAATGGGGCTTAATATCCAGGTTCCACAGAAAAAAAAAATCACGAAGATTTCAGTGAATATTTCCACCATGTCTTCATTGGACTGTGATTTTGCTGGAATTTCTGAATTGGAAATAATGGCAGCAAGGGCATTAATTAAATCAGAGTAATTAGTTTGTAATGGCCCGAGGATTCCAGTATATTTAAGCACTTACAGACTACCATTAACCATATCTGTAAGTTCTTTCCTCCCCTCACAGGTAGCTGAATGTCTGAACAATGACCGTACAACAGATATCCTTTGTTAAAGTTCTTAGGCATAGAGTCCAACAGGATCCATGTACACAGGCAGATTGTCAAGAATAGTCCATATGTGTGATTTCCAGACAAATACCTTATCTCTGGCTTCTAATCAAAAATGAGTAATAACAAAATAAACGGGAACTGTGGAATAATTTTCTAGAAAGGGAAAAACAGCGGAAAGGGACAAAAGAGGAGAAGGGGGAAAAGAAAAAAATCTTGCAAAAGAAAGATTTTAAACATGCTTTGGAAGATGGGTTAGTCCAGCAATTAAAAGAAATTTAAAACAATCTGCATTTTTCTACCACCTGTCATATTTAATTAAAGGAAATATGAAATCTGATATATTAGGTAATAGGAAAACTGAATATAAAAGAGTTAGCTAATGAAGAAAATTATTAGGAAGAAAAAACATCATCACAGTGGTTAAACATTATAATCAGCAGAACAAAATCAATATTGAAGACATACAAATCAGTGACACAAAGGGTAAACTGAAAATACATGCACAGTAGCATCACCCCATGTAAGTTATCCCGTTGTAGAGAAAGTACATATATGTGTACATGCTTATGTTTGTTTGTTTGTGATGGGTGTAAAATAAGTTTGAGAATTTGTGCTTAATGAAATAAAAGTTATTTTAAACTACAAGATTAGTAAAAGCTTTAAATATGGGAATATGCAATTTTCTAATCTTCCTGATATAGATAAAATTCATGTGTATGAAGATACTACAAAAAGTTCATAGAAAAATAGAATTGAAAAATAATACTAATCTTTTCAGGAACTTTTTGATGTACCCCCTTATAACAAACTTATTAACATCTCCATGAAAACTGTAAATCGGAATATAGTTTGGGAAATACCATATTCACAAAATGCATGGATCATAAGAAGGCAATGATTAGACAGACATATAAGCTGAGAAAAAAACTACAGACCTAACATATATTTAAAGGAGAGAAGATAGCAAAATGAAGAGAAAAAATGCGGAATGCTATAATACAAAAGTACTTTTTGAAATTAAAGAAAATAATGTGATTTACTCCCTGAAGTTTGCATAATGATTCAATGTATTTAAACCTTAATAAATTATGAGGCATAGAGTAACTTCTATAGATATTTTACTACTCATAAAATTATGTTATTAAACTTTCACTTTACTAAGAATCCTGCAGACATCCAGACCACCTATAAATGTATAACAATCAGATTTTCTTTGATTTTTAAATAGATTTTACTTTTTAAATTAGTTTTAGAATCACAGCAAAATTGAGCAGAGGGTACAGAGATTTCTCATACGCCCCTTTCCCCCACACATGCACAGCCTCCCCCAATATCAACATCCCCCACCAGAGCGGTACATTTGTTGCAATTGATGAACCTACGCTGACAATACTATCATGCAGAGGCCATAGTTTACATTAGGGTTTACTCCCGAGGTTGTACATTCTCTGGGTTTGGACAAAGGTACAATGACACATGTTCATCATTATAGTATCACACAGACTAATTTCCCTGCTCTAAAATTTCTTGTGCTCTACATATTCATTCCTACCACTCTCCTAACTTCTGGCAATTACGGATCTTTTTACTGTCTCCATAGTTTTGCCTTTTTCAGACTGTCATATTGTTGAAACCATACAGTATGTAATCTTTCAAGCTGGTTTCTTTCACTTAGTAGTATGCTGAATAGTATTCCATTGTCTGGGTGGGCCACAGTTTATTTATCCAACCACCTACTGAAGAACATCTTGGTTGCTCCCAAGTTTTGTCAAATATGAACAAAGTTGCTATAAACATACTTGTGCAGGTTTTTGTGTGAAACCAAGTTTTCTACTCCTTTGGGTAAATAACAAGAGGCAGAATTACTAGATCGTATGATAAAAGCATGTTTAGTTTGTAGGGAACTGCCAAATTGTCTTCCAAAGTGGCTGTACCATTTTGGATTCCCCCTAGTAATAGGTGAGAGTTCCTGTTTTGCCACTTCCTCACGAGCATTCAGTGTTGTCAGTGTTCTGAATTTTGAACATTATAATAGATATGTAGTAGTATCTCATTAATATTTTAATTTGTATTTTCCTGATGACATATGATGTGGAGCATCTTTTTGAATACATAATTTTTATCTGTATATTTTCTTTGGTGAGATATCTGTTAAGGTCATTGTCAAAGATAACTTGACTATATTTTTGTAGATCGTTGGATGCTCAGAATTTGAACTCAGGCCCTTCCTTACTCCAACCTACAGATTCATAGAAACAAAGGAAATAACAAGACGTCAGTCTTCACTAGTCTATGAGAGAACCAAACAGATACTCAGTTTATTATCTGGCTATAAAAGAAAAGCTTGAAAAATCCTAAATTTAAATTTACTATATTAGCTTTTGCCTAGAGTTCAAGATATGCTTGTGGTATTCCTGTTTACAGCAGGACATATCACTACTGAAAGGAAAAATGCAAACCATAAACGGAATTCCAAAATGTCTTTTAAATAAAGTATTATAAAATGATAAATTATAATTATTATACTAATATCAGGCCATATAAGTGACTGCATGAATATACATGAAATGTGGCAAATAGCTGCATATAAGAAAAAGACAGAATTGTAGAGCAGAAAGGAACTTTGAGATCTTCAGGTCTAAAACCTTCAATTTGCAGATGTTATTCCCTATTTGTCCCCTTTCCAACATTCTCTATCTTAATATGTGTCTCAGGAAGTTGTTACCTAAGGACCACAACAAGGAGACCTTTTATCCTTCAGCTTTGGTTATATTTGAAAAATGAGTTTCTAGGGGCCGGCCCGGTGGCGCACTGCTACAGTGCGCCACTTGGGAGTGTGGCTGCACTCCCGCCGAGGGTTCGGATCCCACATACAGACCCGCCGCTCACTGGCTGAGCGAGGTGCGGGCGCAACACCGAGGGTTGCAATTCCGTTGCCGGTCCCGGTCCGGTATGGGCGCGACACTGAGGGTTGCGATCTGTTGCCGGTCACGAAAAAAGACAAAAAGGAAAAAAAGAAAAAGAAAAATGAGTTTCTAGCCAGAGATCAGAGAGTGGGAAGAAAAAGCAGTTGGGGTATTTACTCCCTCAGCTTCCTTTGTGCTGAGGCAGCTAGTTGCCAGTGGAGGTGTTACCCTACCAAAGGCCACAAATCTTGGATAAACATCTCATAGCTCTCCCCTACAGCCCCTTCAAATACTGGAGAGGAGCAACTTCCCACTGTGTTAGACCTAGGCTTATTCAACCTTCTCCTTTGGTTTCCATTAGCTTTTAAAAAAATCTCATTAAATTCATGTCCATTGCCCCTTTAAAGGTGCACTGCTTTCTGCTGGGAAACAGCCTGATATGAAAGATAAAATTTCTAAATCCTAGAGAGGTGAAAGCAAAAATACTAATTTATCTTGAGCACTTTACCATTTGCCTGTGTTCTCACAAAAGCAAGGAGCTTTATGATAGCTATAATAAATGCTGCCTTCAAATATTGGGTCAAAAGTAAAATTCATTGTTTCTAGTATATGCTAAAACCAAGAGTGTTCCTTTTTATTCCATTTCATTAAAATGCTAAGCAAAAAGAAAACACAAAAACTATAAGCATTGACTAGTCTATTCTTCAGGAAAGAGAATCAGGAAGACTTATATTGCTTTCTATGTCTCTACTAGCTGCCACAGGTTTCAGAGACCTGGTCAAAGTGACACAAGTTAATGGAAGAGCCGAAGCCAGGACTAAGCCCTTTTTGCATTTATACTCTGTGCAACTAAATCCAGAGTCTGGTAAGCATGGATGACTGGCTCAATGCTTTTGAGAAACTAAATTATGTTCCCACTTTAAGTAAATATATGGACTGAAGAGAAGAGAAACTCAGAAAATAGTCATGAAGAATATAATGACTGGAGTGGTGACTAAAAATGCTGCACAGGGCTCTTGATTCCCGTAAAATTTTCAGGTTCAACACTTCTTATTCAATCTTATCTCAAATAAGCCAAAATGAACATGAGTATCTATCCTTAGATTCCTGGTGAAGAGTGGAAGGCTGGGGAGTTGCACGATACTCACAGTCCAAGTGAAACCACAATTTTGGTGAGGGTTTTTGTGTTCCTGGAGAACTAGCAAGACACATTGGCAGCCTTCATTTTCCTGCATCATTGCCAAAAGCCACAATATCAAACTGTGTGCAGTGATTTTACACATCTCTAGCAGCACTCCTGTGGGCCAGGTTTTAGCTAACAACTTACCAACAACTTGTTACCAAAAATGTGCAAGTGGTTCACCAAATTTCTGAATTAATAACAGTGCCATTTTATTAGTTATGTCACATCAAGGTAGCACTTTTGCATTTTGATTAGCTCCAGTTATTTCTATAAGGACAAACAGATTATACACTAACTATAATCACCATCATTTACATAGCTGACAGGTAACCTGCTAAAACAAACTTTAAACTGCTATTATATATTTTGCTTTTCTTGACATATAAAGTTAATAAAGCCCAGTGCATTTTATCTCTGTCTGAGTTTCATGTTTCTTTATGAAGATGTTTATGTCCTGCAGATTTTTATATGCCTGCTCTGGGAAGGACTGTTACATCAGCACTCTGATCATCTGAGTTATGGAACTATGCAATAGTTAATTTAATTAAACATCAGGTAAAATGTGACATTTTAGTGGAAAGAAGGGTAAAGACTACTAAAATATTGGGGGAAGTTGAATATTTTTCTTTCCCTTCCATAAATGTAGAACCCAGAAAAGAATGAGCTATCAGATTTCTAATCTGTCAGTCAGAGTTAAAGACCAGTGACCTACTGTTGATTAACTGATACCAGACATGAGGAATAATAGCAGAAATGAAAATAACAAGAGTTTTGAATTATGCATTTCTATAACAGAAAGAAAATGTAAACATTTTTTCTTTTTATTTTATGCTGGTGCAAAACAAAAGGTAATACATACTTAAAACTGCACAAAGAAACTTCAGTTTTACCACACTAAAAATTATCATGCATTAATAATATACATGTTATCCAAAGATATGGATGAGACATTCTATTGGAAGAAAAACCCCTTATACATAATGTTAGTATCAAATTTTGTTTTCAGGTTAAAAAAATTTTTTTTTAATTTACAGATACAATTACATGTATTTGTTGTGTACAATATGGTGTTTTGAAGTATATACATTGTGAAATGGTTAAATATAGCTGATTAACATATGCATTACCTCACATAGTTATTTTTGTGGTGAAAACATTCAACACCCACTGTCTTAACATTTTTTTCAAGAATACAATATATTGCCCTTACTATACTGTGGTCACTATGTGGTACAATAAATTTCTTGAACTTATTTCTTGTAGCTAACTGTAATTTTTTATCCTTTGCCCAATGTCTCCCCAACCCACTTCCCCCAATGGTCTCAGCCTCTGGTAACTACAGTTCTACTTTCTATTTCTATGAGATCAACATTTTTAGATTCTACATATGAGAGAGATCATATGGTACTTGTCTTTCTGTGCCTGGCTTAATTCACTTAAAATATTATGTTAGCTATTTGCATTAGTTACAATGTCAGCATCAAACTTCAATCGATCTTAAAATCTCTGGATACACTTTTCTATTTCTTTTTTCTTCTTGCAGTGTTTTACTCAAAGTCATGAAAGAAAAATAGAAAGTTGAAGACATTATGTTTCCGAAAGTTGTAAAAGTCATTACTAAATTTATCTTTATTGAAATTCATTGATATCTTTATATTTTCCCACTATTTGCCTTTATGTTCATGCATGGTAGCCCTAGGAGTCTTCAGTAGACAGCCAAGGGTCTGTGGTTTATGACACTTCTGTTTAGTGCTCTCCGTGACTGTGAACAGCCTCACCAGCATTTGTTGGGCACAACTCTATTTTAGATGCTTTACTCTCAAGATATGAAATGAGCCAATGATTGAGCACCCCACTTAAACAAAAATAAGGACAGAACTTTCACATCTAATAAATAAAGCAATAAATCAAAATGGGTACAAACATAAATATATGCAATTATTTACTTATAAATTAATTTAATAGGAAAGTAAGAAAATAAAATAAACTCAATACTAAAAAGTTAATTAAATATATCATACTTTTTTATGTGGTATGCAGGGTAGAAGTTGAAGAAACATTTCATGTAAAACTATTTATTGACACGTAATAACGTTTTCCTATATTGTTACCTGACAAAAAAGTAGGGAAAATATGATAAACAGATGAAACTAGTCTATAAAAAATGCACCTAATAGGCATATAAATGATTTTTACTTTTGCTTTCTTTTTTTGTGTGATGACTTTTCTGTCTTGTGCTTTATTTGCCAAGTTTTTTCATTGAACGTACATTATTTTGTTAATAAAAAAAAGCAATTTAAAAATTGAGACTGCAGTGATTATCATAGAGGAGGCCATTGTGTTTATTCTCTGATACTTCCATATGTTTAAGTATTACAAAGCACAACATGAGCTACAAGCACAGGAACTTAAAGGCATTAAGGAGAGATTTTTAAATAAAGCTGTCTTTGGAGGTAAAGAATTTTATGCTTCCTGGTACAGAAGAAAGGACATAATAGAGTTTTGACAAATATATTACTAACGTTCTGTGGGAAGTCTAAAATGTGTTTTTCAGACCCTGCTTCACTTTTCATTGCTGGCCACAGAGTTAGCAGATATTATTATATGTCAGCCCCTCAGAAAGTTCCTTAGCTGCAGAGAGCAGCCTCACCCAGGGGCATGCCTTATCTGGGGAGTCTATATTCAATGGCCCATCTACTGTGAATAGAAAGTCCATCTTTGCCAAACAGGGGACAACTCTGAAGAGCCATTCCACCTCCAGAACTCTCCATGGGGTGGACTGGGGCAATTGTTGGGCCTGCATCACATCTCAACTCTCACTGTCCAGTCCTGTTTCATCCCCCTCCTTCCTCAAGTGTTGATCTCAAGGGCCTTCCCAGATACACAACTTGCACATTAAATCATCTCAGAGCGTGTGTCCTAGGGAACCCAAATGGAGTCTAACAAGCAAAACAAGAGAAAACATTCTAGCCCAGGGCAAACTCCAACCTATTTTATTATAATGTTACAGTATGTTTTGATCTAGCAGAGAATATCTTTCTACATTCTTGGACATAGTCTCTTCAACATGAAATTAAGAATTAGCATGTTGATTTTCATCAGATTCTTACTAAAGTTGATATTTGTTTGGAAGTTACAAATTAAATTAGGGAAGTTTATTATATTCAATCCTCCTAATAAGTAGCACCATAATTATCTTCATTTATTCAAATCCTTTCTCAGTTACTTCAGTAAAGTTTTAGTTAATTCTTAAAATAGGGCATGCATATTTTTTGTTAAGGATATTATAGAATGTTTTTGTACTTTCACTGAATTGTGAATGGAATCTTAGTTCCCCTTGTATGCTCTGATGCATAGGTGATTTTCTTATTATATTAATATTAGTATTTCCACAATTAATCACTTTGTGAACATTGTTCTATTTATATTTTTCTCTGCTATTATCTTAAAATCCCATGAGCCACTTCATTTTGGGCGTGTCTCATTAAATTTTTTTACAGTATTAAAACATGCTGTTAATCACATTCTATTTAATTTTTCAATACATGTTCTGGAAATCATCAATACCTTCAGATTGCAACTGTTTCTTTCCAAATACAGAGTGTTAGAATGGGAAGAATGCAGCTTTCATGGCAAGTCACCAATTTTGGTTATGGTCATAAGGTTTGCAAATTACTATGGCTTCAAATATTTTTCTCTCTATTGAAGAAGTAGCTGGGGTGTCTGTTAGAAATGCAGATTTCTTGGCTTTTCCTTAAAAGATTCTGATCTTTTTAAGGTGTCCCAAGTGATTCTGACGTAGGTGGATGATGGTTGGTGATGATGCTGGGATGGCTCAAGGGAACCTACTGCCTGTCACAGCCACGTCTTCAGGGAAATTTTAACTTCTGAGATGTATCCCCAGTGAAAATGCTGGTGAATTCCAGCTCCATGACAGGATGACTTTTGCCTGTTTTGTTCACATTGGCATGTTTCATTCAAACAGTATAGAGTGACATATGTTGTAGTTGTGATAGAGTTTGGATGTGTTGTCTCCCCAAAACTCATGCAGAAATCTAATTCCCCAATGTGGCAGTGCTGGAAGCTGTTTGAGTCATGGGGGTGGATCCCTCAGGAATGGATCAATGCTATCCTTGGGGGAGGGGGAGCAATGAGTGAGTTCTCACTCTATTAGTTCCTGCAAAAGCTGGTTGTTTAAAAGGCCCTGGCACCTACTCTCTCACTCTCTCTTGCTTCCTCTCGCCATGTGACCTGCTTGTACCCGCTGGCTGCTGCCACTTTCCGCCATGAATAGAAGCAACCTGAGACCAGCACCAGATGCAGCTGTCCCAGAATTGTAAGTCAAATGAACCTCTGTTCTTTATAACAGTCTCAGGTATTTCTGTTATAGCAACATAAAATGGACTAATACAAGTTGTTTCTTCCTTTCTCAACATGAGGATCTATGAAATTTAATAGAAGAATTTTTATCCAAACCCAGTTATTGTGATTACTGATTTATATTCAGAGTTTGCATTTGGTATTGACTCTTTATTCTCATTTCTTTCCCAGACATTTTGGTTTGTTGTTTTTCAATTGTTTTTTTTTTTTTTTCCCATTGGGTTGGATGATTTCTAACCGTTTCCCTATACTTTAGTGAGTATCCAAACTTTTTAAAATAAAAATTTATGCAGTCTCCCACTAAGAAGATACTTCTTCTATTTTTTTACTAGGTGATTATTATTTGTCTTTCACATTATGTGTAAACAAATATTTAGAGTTATCTATTATTTGTACCCTTTTTTAAAGCTACTGCTCATTTTTTTCTTAGGATTTAGTAATATCAATGAAAACTTTGAACTTATTTTGATATTTTTCTGATGTTTGCTTCTAAGACCCTCTATATCCTTCAGATTCTTGAAAATATTTTCAGAAGGTACCTGCAACATCACCTTGATTACTGTAGATGATGTTTTCTATTACTTTTCTATGGCTAGTGTGAACACTTTTTAATATGTCTTTCTTAAATTTTAGCATATTTTCTTCCATTATTAATTTGACTATTATATTCCTTTTATTCCCTCTGTTCTCTTCTTCAGGAGCTTGTATTATAAAAACTGTAGTTAAAGTTTCTATGTATTTACCCAGGTCAAACTTCCAGATCAAAGTTTGTCCTGTTCTCAAATAGTTCATTATTTTATTTAATCCTTTTATGGAACATTTTTTAGCTTTATGTTTTTACTTTTGCAACCAAATTTAAAATTTTGAAGATCTTAACTTTTTTCTTTTCTTAATAGTAGCCTGTTCTTGTTTTATGGATGGTTTATATTTTTATTTTTATGAAGCTATCAAATATACTTATTTCAAGTGTTTTCTTATCTCTACTAAATTATCTCCTTGTAGAATTACTTTTTTATCTGTTTCTTTTTCATAATTTGATTTCTCTGACTTATTTGCTAAAGAAAGTTTTACTTCGATTTAGTTCTTATTGTTTCAATACTTACAACATAGAGTATTTTTTATTGTTAATCTGCTGGAGATTATAGGGTTCTATGATGGAAAACAGATTACTTTGGTTGAATAATATATTTAAATATTTAATATATACATGCACATATATTCTTTCTTATGTTTAGGTTCATTATATCGGCCATGATATAAACAAAACAAATATTTCATTTAAAAAAATCTCTTATTCAAAGGAAATTGTTTATATTGGTCACTAAGGCCAATATAAATTAAAATAAACCTAAATTTATCCCAGCACCTAATATTTAAAGATAACTTTTAATCTATTAAAGTCTTTGTATTGTGCTGAGATAAATATTAATCCAATTAATGTGTGGCTGTGCTAATATTTTCAATGGGTACTGTTACTATTATTACTCTTACTATTGATATTTACAGAGTGATAATTCTCATTTTGTCAGCTTCTTATATACAACAACTTATACCCAGAAAAAGTTAGAGTTTATTTCAAAATCAAAAATTTTAACTAGGAAGTAATTTTACAGCATGTATAGTGTTTTGATGCTTAATCTCATTTCTTTAAAGAACTTACAATAGTCCCTTAAAGGATAATATTCTGATGACACTATTTATAAATCCTGGATGGTTGAAACAACCTCATTTTCAAAAACTCTTTAAGCATGTCTTTAAAAAAATAAAATAAGAAAACATTCTTTCTAAATGTCAGGGCTAATTGAATCTATTTTCCTATAACAAATTCAATAGCTAGTAGATACACTTCTTTCCACATCTTTGGTTCCGTTTTCTTCCTTCCCACTTATATCCAGAGGCTTTCCTGGCTTTTCACTCCAGGACCCTGGCCAATCCTCACTGCAATAAAAAACTGGCCATTTTCTTCCAAAATATGGACTAATCTTCCTTTGTCAGTTGTATACAGAAAGATATGCCATAATCACAAAAGGATGTCTGACTTTTGAAAGAGAGACACAAAAAAATACACAAGGACATTTTATCCCAGTGTTTTCCACTCTTAATACTGAAACACACACACACACGTGTGTGTAGGTAAGTGATTGTGCTTGCTACAGAATAGACTGAACAAGAAGCCAAAAGAATGTATTTTCTGATACGCAGCAAGAAAGAAATGTCTGACTGTAAACAGCAGGTAGTGGCAGGAAAAAGAAGCTGAGAACTGGAAAATACTCCCTACTTCCCCCCTCCTTTACACACACACACACACACACACACACACAGCTTTCCTTTCATTTAGAAGTCTGTGTGTGAACTGTCTCCAATGATTTTATGCCCCGTGAGCATCTGTCTCTTTCACCTGGAAATCATCAATACCTTCAGATTGCAACTGTTTCTTTCCAAATACAGAGTGTTAGAATGAGAAGAATGCAGCTTTCATGGCAAGTCACCAATTTTGGTTATGGTCATAAGGTTTGCAAATTACTATGGCTTCAAATATTTTTCTCAGCAAGGAAACAAACAGTGCTGGCATTCTGATTGTTAGATGTGGTGTTTTGTCTATAGCAGTTAAAATCTCCCAACTCTAGAAGTGGACTATGTTTTAATTGGGGTTTTGAGAACTATTCTGAAAGTAGAAAACATATAACTGCCGCAATGACAAGTGAATCCAAGTCTAAGCAGATGGCATATGGATAGACTTTGTTTATGTATTAAGACAGATAAATAACAGTATCTGTGTGTTTGAGAAGATGTTAAGATGGTGTTAAGAATTTTGCTTGGAATTAAAGACATAACCTGAGGTATTTGGCTTAAGAGTTTGAGGTTATTTTACTACTCTGTTTAATGAAAATGAATGATCATTTATTTGGATGTCTTTTCAGTACCTAGAAAAACGATGTAGGCACTTAAGGAAGAATTATACATCTCAGCATTCATGGGTGTGTTAACTACACTCTTGAACAATGGCCATCCTCAAAGAAAATATCCTTGCTAATATCTGGATGTTTTGAAGGGTCATGGTGTAGATAGATTAGAAAAGCTGAAAGAATCTCAACCAAAAGAAGTCCCTCTTGCATAGGATAGAAAAAATACGCACTAACCCATAAAGCAGAGGTTCTCAACCAGGGGCAGTTTTTCTCCCCAGAGGGACATTTGGCAATAGCTAGCGATATTTTTGATTGTTGTGACTGTGGCTGTGGGGCAGAGAAGCCAATAGCATTAGTGAGTAGAGTTCAGGGATGCTGCTAACCATCCTATAAATTCAAAGCACTGTCCCGTCTCCCACACCCCAAGCAAACAATTTCTGATGTGAAATGTGAATAGTGCCAAAGTTAGAATACTCTGCCCTAGGAGAATGAGAAATCATCACATGATAAGAGAAGAGCAGATGACCATGGCAGTGTGATGACAAGATCAAGGGCAGTCTAATGTTTCAAGGCAGGACCTGGGGTGTGATTCACAGTAACAGATAAAATGTGGGAGAGGATGTAGAAGGCAGGTGAGATAAAAATAAAGCATGGGGTGACATCGCTGTGGCATGAATAAAGATCCGAGATCTTAGGAACACTGTGTATGTTACAAGGTTATTTTAAGCCTAAATGTTCACTCAAAAAAATTGCACAGGGTTTCTTAATAGAGGTTCACCTGGTTTAAATATTAAATCTCCATCACAAAACCAGTAATTCTATGGATTACTTTAAATGTAGTGGTGTTAACTATGACCAAACTCTAAATTTATTTGGGGATAATGGAGGAACAAAGATGGAATAGTGCTTTGGGACATTTCTTCCACCTTCTACCTTCTACAAAACCATTGTTTTATTTTCTTCTGATAGAACAATAAATCTCTATAATCTTTTTATAATTTTATGATATGTGAAACATGAACTGTGTTAACCAATGTATCTCATCAGAGAAAAGACACTACGTTTTATTAGAGACACAGGACAGGACAGATATTAACAGTGGATTGAGAAGCAGTACAGATTAGACAAAATGATTTTTCTTATAAAAGTTAAGGGACAGACATCGTAATGTATGCTTTTTGTAGAAAGCTACATAACTTTCTAACTTTGGGAAATATCTGTCTATAGCATCTGTATGAATTTATAAGTACAGAAGAGAAAATTAAGATGACATAAGAGGAAATGCAAGAGTACTGAGTAGGTACTGTGCTACTGACAGTATGGTAAAATGCATAATTGTGAGAAATAAGCAAGGAGAGAGAATATGGCACCTTAAAGTTGTATTTAAATTTTAACAAAACTTGATGCCTTAGGTTTTGATCCACCATCTCACCAGTGATTACAATTAAGGGATGAGCCGAAGACATGTTTTGGGAAAGCAGTATTTTCTGTGTGTGAAATCACATCAATAGGCTTTTATACTGATGTGCATGTCAATTCTATATTCATAGATTCTCTAAGTGATAGTTTCAATATATCTGGATCCCTAATGCTACTGCATTATTTTCTACTGTTCTTGACTAGGAGATTTGCCTCTCTACTTTTAACCATAATCTTGACGTATAAAAAATAGAAAGTATATGATATGAGATAGGACTCCATTTACATTCCTGGCTTCTCATTCTTGGCTACAAGTCACTGTAAAATCAGGAATTTAAAGAAAAAAATCATTTTCATGGCTGGTATGTTGTTATGTACACACTGGTGACTACTCATTGCTATTGTCCACTGCTCTATTATTTTTTTTAATAAACTAAGATTAAGGACTAAATCTTTCTCTACAGTAAAAAAAATCTACAGAATTAAGATAATTTTGAAAGTACTTGCCAAAAATAAAAATTATAAGAAGAAAAACAATTCTTTCAACAGATTGTTTTGAGGCTCAAGATTTACTATGAAATGTTGGAAATCATAAAATGCTTGATTTACATTTGATGTGCTCAGAGCTTTGTTTATTTGTAAAACACAATGTGAAGTAACAAGATGGTGTTCCAATTGCAATCTAAGTTTGGGTCAAATACTAACTTCCCAAATAGATGCTGGTAGAGTGTATAACAAATATTTGAGATAAACGTAAGCTTTCATGAATGAAGAGGCAAGAGAATGACACAAATAAATATTCCCTGAAAAAACACTGAAATATTAACTATTTAAAATAGTTTTTCAGACCCTACATTTAACTAATTTAATTTTACTCTCTTAAGACTGAAAGTAAAATCCACCTATTGAAGCCAGATTTATTTAAGACACAGGTATTGCACATTGTACACTTTATCAGAGCAGCCTGTTGCCAAACACCAGTGGGAAAAAATAGACTAGCAAAAAGGAATGTGGTCACAAATAAATAGGCATCCATTTTAAGCCAAAATAAAATATTCAAGCAGAATTAAATGGTAATGGTTTTATTCCTCTGCAGAAGAATATTTGTGGAATATTAAGGGCATAAATTTTACAGATATTAAAGTTTAAAAATTATCAGATTTAATTGCATTGGTAAACTTACTTTTCAGTTTTGTTGACCTCAAAATTGTATATACAAACAGCTCACGTTTTAGTTACATCTGAGCACAAAAACCTCTTTAAAGAATGAATGTGTTAATATTTGTAGGATATTACTTATGCTTAAAAGAACAAGAAGACTTGATATAGATATAAGAAACATAGTTTTAGCTTTATAATTTCATATTGTAGAGGTTTACTTTTGAAAAGACTACTAGCTTAATGCTACAACAGATAAATGAATTTTCTCACCATCATTAAAAATAAATATATGCTAAAACTTGTAAAAGGTCTGAGTTTTACCCTACTTGCAGGCTTAAAAGTTAGAAGCCACAGTTTCATGAATAACATCGGAAGAAAAAAGACCCATGGATCAGTGACAAAGGATTTAATACTCATGGCACAGAAAGCAACATAAACGTGATATTCTTATTTATCCTTCTTGCTCCTCATGTACCACAGAACTGAGGCATAATTGCTCAACTGGATGCTGTACTTGCTGAAGGTTTGCATTAGAGCTGAGTCAGTCTCTGAGTTCCATATGCTATCATTAATCATACCAGTTTATTGATAGAAATATTGATAAGGCTGATGGTGCTGTTGATGAAAATCAACAAATGGAGAGTTTGCTGTGGACCAAGCTCTGCACTAAATATTTCACATTTATTATCTTATGAAATTTTCGCAGTAGCACTGAGATATAGGAACTATTAATAGTCCCAGAGGGGCTATAGAACATAAGCGGAGAAAGCTTAATTAATTTAAATCCACAGAAATCTAGAAGATTTCTTAATCTAGAAGCATGGTTTCAGAGCTCGTAGTTGCAATCACTCTGCTGAAGTTTTTTGTTTCATAATGAAGTCACTTATAATGTGGACATTTTGCGAAACCATTGGTGAAATTTCTCTTTAATGACCTGCTATGGTTTAAATGTATAGGTATCTCCAAAATTCACATGTGGGAACATATTACCTAACATGATCGTATTCACAGGTAGGGCCTTTTAGGAAGTTATTAAGTCATGAAGGCTTCACACTCTTGAGTGTGCACAGTCATGAGCACTCTTATAAAAGAGGTTGAAGGAAGCTCTCTTTTGCCCTTCCATCTCTTCTGCCTGTGAGGACACAACATTTGTCCTCTTCAGAGGATGTAGCAACAAGGTGCCATCTTGGAAACAGAGATCCCTCACCAGGCACCAAGCCTGCTGATGCCATCAAGATCTTGGACTTCCCAGCCTCCAGAACTGTGAGAAATAAGTTTCTATTTTTTATAAATTAGCCTGTCTAAGGTTTTTTTTATAGTATTAACAACAGATTAGAATATGGTCTTTCATTGGAATCACATATGATTGGCATATTTTGCTATCATAACTAAGTAAATTATACTGAAACTATGTGCAAAAGATAAATTTTACATATTGCAATGAAAATATATAATATTTGCAAGGCTCATGTAGAACAGTAGTTCTCAGATCCAGGGAAACAAAAACAGTATGAATTAGGAGAGAAAGATATGTTCTTAAAATAAGGATATTTAATAATTTGTATGTACACATGTACATACAAATGATGTATGTGAAATGCTTCATACAGAATGTTGTACTCTTAGTTCTCTTCCAGAAACTTAGCTTGAATACCACCCTAGGAATCACATGTTTTCCCAACCAGGAGATTTAAAGACTTTTTTTTCTGTAGAATTTAAATGTTCCTATAGAAAATCCCTACAGATGTGAAATTTGAAATGGCCAGTGTTGTCTCATTTATCCCACAGTGAGGCCCATCAGGAATCCTAATAATGGTCACAGAAGTTCCAATCAGCATTATATGGTCCCCTCTCAAACTTTGTACAGCCAAACTATAAGTGTAAATAAAAAAAGCATCTTCAGACATTCAATGTCTCAGAATGTGCTCTTTTTCAAACTGGAGGTTTTAACTTACTAAATCTAGACCAAAAGAAGAGGAAGATCTCGGATCCATCAAGTAGACCTTTGAAAATAATAGCTCACTAAAAGTACATCCCATGAGTATATTTGTACAGAAGATCTGGCAAGTAACTATTCCACATTGTTTCACAAAGGTGAAGGACTATATGTGTAATGTTCCAATGGGAAAAATTGAATTGATAGCTTACCAGATTACCTGATGTATTTGAATAAATAGAAAGTGGCATTCTGTCCAAAGGTGGATCAAAGAAGGATTGTCCTCCAAACTGGAAAGGTATCTTGAGACCGAACAAAAATTAGGCCATTCTATGCAATAAAAGAACTTTATTGTGCGTAACTTACTCACATGGTAATGAGTTTGGTGGACAGTGACCCAAAGACATATGTGCCAAGCTCTTTTCCACACTATCTCAAGGTTGGGCTCAGGTTTATATAGGCAGTTCGTAAGCAAGTTTAACATAACTATTCCCAAATGATGATGAAGTTGGCCAGGCTGGCTTATTATCACACTTGTACTTAATCTTTCCTTCTTCACAGTCAGCAGGTTGTTCCTACCTGTTGTTCTAACTACCTTCCCCCTAGCTGCTGCATAACTTTATGGGAAGAACACAAGATGGACTCAATTATGCTCACAGTCCCACACATTGAGTGGTTTTATAGTACTGTTGAATAATCAGACAAGGCTTATTGAATTAGTAAATAGAAAGGGGAGAAAATCAAGCAAAAAATATTTATAAACAATAAATGTAATTATAATAATTACATGAACTTTATGCAAGAAAAATGATGGAGCCACAATAAAAAACAAATCCTGATTGACTCAAATCAAGACTTCAAAGGAGTAGAAAACATAAGTTTGCAAAAATGAAAGGAAGATAAATCTGTGTGTTTGTCCAGACACATGTACATACAAATGATGTATGTTAATATTGTAAGGGAGTGGTAAGAGAATAAGTCCTCATCCTTCATAATGGAAAATCAAAATGTAATCTAAGCATTCGTAAAGAGCCACAAAAGCATATTAACAAGATATATGGCAGTAAGCGCCAGAAAAAATAAAGGGGTTGAAAGCATCTTGTTTTTAATTATAAAACTTGTAAGATTCTTTTCATAGTACTATAATATAATAATATTATAAAATAATATTAAAATATTATATAATAATTATTTGAGTTACTATAATTTACTTTGGCAAAAATAAAATTTATAGTAAAAATATGAAGTAACAGGGACCATATTACTCTCTGACCTAAATCAACTAAAAAAGAAAAGAAAATGAATAAAATACGTGGAAGAATAGCACTCAAAACATCAGGCAATGAAACCAGTAATACCTGAGGAACAGAAAAACAGATGAAGTAAGCTCTAAAACTACCACATTCTCCTGCCTGGAGAAAATTTCAAGATCAAAGTACAGGGAAGAAAAACCCTAGTAGAACCAAACAGATTCCCTGCATTGAGGAGACAAAGTTAGAAACCTAAGGAACCCAAGGGATCTAGGGCTTGTAAGGCATAACAGCAAGAAAAGAGAGCTATGCAGAGAGGAGTCTGAAGATCTGCAGAAGTTCCCACTCAAATATTCAGTTAAGTACTAATAAGAGAATGCATTTGAGAAAATGAAGTCTAAGAAAAAGAAAAAAGTCTGAAAGAAACAGAGGTAATACTGTCTGTAGTTCACAACAGCTTTCAAAAATGTTTGTACCTAATTGTCAGAGTGGAAAACTCATTGATAGAATTTGGATGTGTTGCCCCACCAAAACTCATGTGGAAATCTGATGCCCAATGTGGCAGTGCTGGAAACTGTTTGAATCATGGGGGCAGATCCCCCAATTAATATTGTCCCTGGGGGAGGAGGGGTAGTGAGTGAGTTCTTGCTCTCTTAGTTCCCATGAGAGCTGGTTGTTTATAGGACTCTAGTACCTCCTCTCTCTCTCTCTCTTGCTTCTTCTTGCCATGTGATCTTCTGGCACCCACCAGCTGACTGCCACTTTCCACAATGAGTAGAAGCAGCCTGTGGCCCATGCCAGATGCAGCTGCCTCAGAATCATAAGCCAAATAAACCTCTGTTCTTTATAAATTATGCAGTCTCAGATATTTCTGTTATAGCAACACAAAATGGGCTAATACACTCATAAGTTAGTAAGCATTGACGAGAGTACTAAGAATTGTCTTACCTAAATAGAAGGAGGAGAGAATATAACCCTAGAACCTTAGAACAAATACAGCTTTGGTCCCACCTTCAAAACAAAGTTTAAAGGTTAAACCAAAAGGATCGAAATGTTTTCAGGTAACTTGATCATATCCAAAAAAAGACTATATGCAATATTAAAAAGCTGTATGTAATATACATATAATATGTATAATAATTTTAAAATCTAGCATCCAATAAAATAAAATTCACAATGCTCATCATCCAAACAAAACTTAACAGCATGTACAAAGGAAAGAAAATACAGTTCATATTGATATTGATCCAGAAATGAACCACGAAGATAATAAAATTAGTATACAAAGATATTAAAATAGTTACCATCATTGTATCCCATGTATTCAAAAATTATTTTTAAATGTTGAATGTTGAAATAGAAACATAGAAGATATCTGTAAAAAAACCTCAAAATTATCATACTTCTAGAGATAAAAACTAAAAAAATACCTAAGATAGGATTAACAGCAGATTAGATATAGTAGAAGAAAAGATTAGTAAACTTGAAAATGTAACAATAGACACAATCTAAAATGAAATGCACAGAGATAAAAGACCAAATAAATAAATACATGAAAAAATTCAAGGAACCAAGTACATGTGTAAAAGGGGTTCTTAAATAAGAGGAAACTGAGATAGAATGAGAAAATGTATTTGAAGAAATAATGGCTGAAAAATTCCTAAAATTGATGAAGTCCATAACATGTGAATATAAGAAGCTAAATGTACCCCAATTACAAGAAAAATAAAAACAACTACATCAAGGCACATTATAATCAAATTGCTTACTGCTACTGCTAAACAGAAAAATCATGGCTAGAAGAAAAATTGTGACATGTACAGAGGAATAAATATAAGGATGAAAGCACTTTTCTTGTAGGCAATAATGCAAGGCAGAATACAGTGCAGCAGCATCTTTAAAGTACTGAGACAGAAAATGTGTCAATCTAGAATCCTTTACCATAAAGAGCAAGATAATACCTACAGTGAATAACTTGATTGTGATCCATTCTTCCAATAAACAGCAGGAACCTGTGAAACTGAAGTGCAGCCTCATGAGTGAGTAAAACACCAAACCTCAGCAGTTGACATATATCCAATTTCTACTCAAGAAGGTTTCCAGAAAATCTACCTGCTCCAATTGAGGAAATCAATAATACTTCTTCTGGGAACACTCAATTGAGGAAAACTATTGATGTCAAAGATGAGGAGTTCATGCATGAGTTACTTTACTTCAGGACATGAAACATTTTCATAAAAAGCCAAGGTTTGCAAAGGTGATAAGACAAGCAATTACAATGGCTTGAGAAAAAGAGAGAGAGAGAGATTTTATGGAGAAGAGAACTAAAATATGTTTTCCACTTCTTCCATGCTACAACAATTCAATATTGCCCTAATATCTACTCAAAAGAGCAAGCATTCCTTCAGAGAAAAGTAGCTGGCTGTCCACAATGCACTTTTGAAAAAGAGGAAAAGGGTGAAACAAGAAAGCGCAAAAGAACCATATTTTAAACGTGGTTTTGCTATAATCACTGTTCTCCTTCCCCTCCCCAAAATCAGCAGACTTTATACCTAAACACATTAGATGCAAGAAGACATAATAGAAGAAATTCCATTCACAAAACTTATGAAAAAATGACTAAAACTAACCTTAACAAGAAACATAAACATCTAGGGTATAATTTAAAATACTCTTGAAATATTCAAAAGTACACTTAACAAATGACAAAATACTATTTGATGATAGATATGGTATAATAAAGACCCCAATGTTCCCCCAAATAAACAAAAGTGGCATGCAATCTAATTATAATACCAATGAATCTTTTTGTTTGGGTTTATTTTTTGGTTTTCCTGTAACTAAATAAGCTGATTCTAAAGTTCACATGGAGATATTGACAAGCGAGAATAGCCAAGAAACCCCGAAGGGCAAGGGGGAACGGTGAGAAGGGTCTGAGCCTATGAGATACTGAAGTATACTGCAAAGCCTTTATATTTAAGACAGTGTTGTAATGGCATGCACAGAGGAAAGAGAGGGAGAGAGCAAGATATTAATAGAATAAAATAAAAATCTAGCTTTAGTCCTAAGTACATGTGTAATTTAGCATATGATAATGATGGCAAATCAATTCTGGGAAAGTGGCAAATCACTGATGAAAAGATGGACATTTAAATAAATGAAGTCAGGGTAACTGGGGAATTTCTTGGAATAAGACCACTACATGCTTTAATGTAAAAAAAAAATGAAAAAAACAGAAGCCCTGAAAAAATAGATATATTACTTTAAAAGCAAGTAGCACAGAAATATTTGTAATTATGAATGGAAATCCAGAAGCAATAAAATAAAAAGTTCAGCTTTGTTATCTCTGTAAAATTGAAACAATTCTGTTTAGAATAAAATAACCATAATCAGTTAAGAGTCAAGCAACAAATCTTAAGAAAATTTCCTATATATACAGTGTAGACAGATATTCTTAAAAATTGGGAAGAATCTTCGGAGGAAATTGGGCAAAAGATATGTATAGTTCACAAAATAAGGAAATGCAAATGACCCTTCAGAAATGAAAATATATTCCATCTCACTAATAGTAAAGTGAATTAAAACTATAGATGTGTCATATCTTACATACATGACTGGCAAAAATCCGAAAGTTTGACAAAGTACTTGACTGGTGAGACTGGGAAAAATAAGTTCTTTCAGATATTACTGGCAGAAATTCTTAACAGTACAACCTCTGAACAGGGTAACTTGGTCATGTCATATAAAGTTAGAGATGAACTTATGTGTTTGAACTTCCAGGACAATGATCTGAAAACACACATTTACAAATGTGAGATAACATATGCACAAGTTTGTTTATGAAAGCATTATTTGTAATATCAATAGATAAACTGAATTAACTTTGATAATTGATCTATACACCTCTCTCTGCTAAAATCATGCAAAATTGCTCACACATCCTGCTGCTGAATGGAGCACAGAGCTAATTGAGATCTTGAAAGACTTGCAATCCCTGCTTCTAACTCCCAACCCCCAGTCCTGTCTACCCCTATAAAGAGAACCAATAGTTTCTTCACACACTTCTGCATGATTAAACCACACCCTGTGAAATGTGGGTGTGAGGGAGGCGGGAACATTGGGAGCTGAACTTTTTACCATTCCTGACTTTCCTCTTTCCATTGCAACATTCCACCAATCTTTCTGCCCCTTCTACTGTGTCAGAAAATTCTTTAAATTACATTTCTTTCTTCCTAAATTGGTATTCAGTCTTTCCTCTTTTCTAAATGGAACAGCTGTGCTTTTGGGTGAGGGTAAGGGTGAGGTGGAGACTGCACTATTGTTTTTAATAATTTCAAAATTTTACTTCCATTGCGCTCACTTTGAGAAACATTACAGCAATTTGTAAAGCTATCAAGAGGAAACAGAGTCCTGCCTTTATCTAGTGTACGAATGACAATGCTAAAAGGATAAAGGAAGAAAACAGGTGAGAGCCTATATATTTCCCAGAATAAGTAATCAATTCTTGATTGCTAAGGTAATGTTCTGTCACTTGTTACTATTACCTAAATGACCATGGTAATATTCATCCTGGAACAACTGAGGTGTTTATCTGAAAAACTTTGTTTCCTTAAGTGTGGAGAAAGTTAAGACTTTCGGTTCATCTAAATATTCATCTTTTTTCGTGACTTTGAAATAAAGAGGATATCAGAAAATAGTGGGTTCATTCAGTAATAACAAAATCTGTTTTAACAATCACAAACTTCATTATATGAGAAAAATGCTCAAGTATATTTTAGTAAAGTGGGGTTATATACATTATATACATTGATAGAAAATTGTACATTCTTGTGCTTTGTGTTATGTTATTCTTTAGAAATTTCAGAAGTGGCTTAACAAATAGAGAAATTCCTTTCTGGAACTGACTATGTGACTGATGATATATGCTCAGGTGCCATTATTGTAGTGGCTGCTGGTGAAAGGCATCATCTCTGTGCCTTAAAGGTAAGGTCTGCATTTCTGACTAGATTTTATTACATTCATATTATTTTTCTGCAAAAAAAGGTAGATACCTATTTCTATTCTACTATTGAGGGTAACTTAGTCACATAAAAGGAAATTAAACTACTTTTCATGGGCTTTTTATTGAGACAATATGACCTGCTAATAACATTTAAATCTTATTAGGTGTTTATATTTTCAGTGGATTTGAAGACACAGCGAGTTATCCCACAAGAGCTCGTTTTGTTTGGTTGTGAAAGGACATTTTCAATGTGCCTGAGTGTGCATATGTATTCATTTAAGTTCTTCATACATCAAGGGCAAACCTATTTTTAAACTACATTTGTGAAATTTTCAAATAATACCCACGATATATTTTTCCTTCAAATTCCAAACTCCAATTTAGATAAAGTACCCCTAAATGGGGTTACTAATCCTAACTTTCAAAGGAATCCACCCATATAGTGTCTGTACTTTCATGAGTAGTTCAAGGGAAGATTTACTGATTTTTACATTAGATAATGTTGAACTGCTCCAATTTCAGAAACTCATCAAAAAGAAGATTTAGTCTATTAAAATGTTCATATTGCAAGTCAAGATGGATACTGAATACAAGAGTATACATATTTCTGGAGAAAAGTCAGTACATGTGTATCTTCTGTTACACAATTCAATTTACAATGTCTGTTCTGCTGTGTTGGATGCGACTGGCCTTAGGCATCTGCCTTCGGCCTCAGCTCTCCCCCTGCTCATAGGGGGCTCTGAGACTTGGCAGGCCTTCAAAAGATGTTGAGGTCCCATCAAGGGTCTAGACTTTGGGCACTTCCATTGTTTTCACCGAGTCTGGGCTGTTTCAGCTCTGGAGAACTGCCCTGAGAGTCTCCAGACATCTCTGACCGAATTTCTTCTGTGGACAGGTTGGGAATTATGCTGAGTGGTACAGAATTTGGTGAAGTATCTGTCTTTAAGGGTATTAAGTTTATTCTCTGGGGCATTGTCTTGTTCCAGGCTTACAATGTGTTCAGAGTAACCCTGCAGGATGGGTGGGCTTTTGTGTTTTGACTACTGGGCTACAGGGTCTTCTCCTCTGTTGGCCCTGTCAAGGAGTTTTTGTCACCAGGAGTGACTGAGTGAGTGTCCTTGACTGCTGTTGGGGATTGTTTGGCTGGAGGAGGAGTTGTGCAGGGACTGCTAGGCTCTTGTATTTTGCTGATGAGGTTTCCCTCTACTGGTCTGGGTGCCAGTGAAGACCCTTGGTGCGTCTTGACTCTTGGTTCTCTTTGCTGTCTCAGGAGTTCTTGTGCTCAAAACTGGCTTCTCTTTCAAAGGAATTCCAAGTTCATCTTTCTCAAATGTCACAAATGAACAATAGCCATCCATGGATGAAATGACCAGGAAGGCCCTGTCGTTGGACCATGAAATATCACTCAAGGTGTGCCAGTGTATATTAGACATGTAACCGAAAGGGAAAGGCTGCTGGGTGTCATATAGAAGCAAAGAGCCCTCTGAAGCTGTAGCAAAAACCAGGCAGTAGGGCAGACTCACCAGCTCCAGGTGTGGCTGTTTCCACCACTGGCCTGAATTCAAAGTGAACTGGACATCAGTGAACAGCAAATGTCGCTTTTCCAGGACATGAAAGATGAGCAATGGGCCTTTTATGATTTTTCCTAGAGGAAACATAAGTTGTATTCATTAGATTTTCACCAGATTCCACATATCCAGCTGGTGTGAGGAGCAAAGACCTGGCCTGGCTCCCTTCCAAGAGGCACAGGACAAGGCAGAGACAAGCCTCTGTCCCAAGGATGGGTTGACGTGCAGGCCAATCATGATTCTGCCCTTTCCCTGGAAGTGACTGAGATATCTCTGTCCATTTCATA
The DNA here is from genome assembly GCF_000696425.1 of Galeopterus variegatus. Taxonomy (NCBI): domain Eukaryota; kingdom Metazoa; phylum Chordata; class Mammalia; order Dermoptera; family Cynocephalidae; genus Galeopterus; species Galeopterus variegatus. Next base: position 319,207 of record NW_007727418.1, on the reverse strand, counting down.
ATTTTCATGCTTAGAAGAAGATTCCTGAGGAGCTTCAAATGGTCCACAAGGAGTGGAATTCTTTTTTTTTTTCCCCCCTTGGGAAAAAATTTGCATGATATACTAAGAACCAAGAGTGAAGGCTGTTTCCTCAAAAGTGTCAAGTATTACTGGGAAAGGAGAGAAATAGGGGCTACTCTTCTGTCATGGACCATTGTTGGCAACTTTTGACATGATTTGCTTCCTGGAGGATACCCGTGTACTTTTAAGAAATTTCACAGTTCTCACATCTTATTATTTCTTTTGGTTACAGCATCAAAGGTCTTGTTCTAAGTGATAGCAGAGAGGAGTTAAACATAGACTAAGCTGCAAAGAGTTTGCAATGCATGGTTTATACTACAATAAATGGAAGTATGTCCTGTTTAGGGGCACTGCTGACTGTGTCCCTGCACCATTTTTCAGCTTTCCTGCCTTCAAAAAAAGAAAGCTGCTGAGGGAGGAATTTTTTGTCCCTTCAAGACCAAGGAGGATTAAAGTCATCTCGTGGGAAATAGCCCGGGTCTTGAAGGGGCAAAAAATTCCTCCCTCTGGCAGCTCTCTTTTTCCAAAGGCAGGAAAGAAAAAGAAAAATGGTGCAGGGACACAGCAGCACCTCTAAACAAGGTATACTTTCATTTACTGTAGTATAAACCATGCTTTGCAAACTCTACAGCTTTGTCTACCTTTAACTCCTCTCTGCTGTCACTTAGAACAAGACATTTGATGCTGTAACCAAAAGAAATAATAAGATCTGAGAATTGTGAAATTTCTTAAAAGAACACAGGGATCCTCCAAGAATAAAATCATGTCAAAAGCTGCAAACAATGGTCCATGACAGAAGAGTAGCCCTTATTTCTCTCCTTCTCCAGTAATACTTGACACCTTTGAGGAAACAGCCTTCACTCCTGGTTCTTAGTATACCATGGGAATTTTTTCCCGAGGAGGGAAAAAAAAAAAAGAATTGCACTCCCTGTGGATGCATTTGAAGCTTCTCAGCAATCTTCTCCTAAGCAGGAAAATTATGAAATTGACAGCAATATCTCAATCACTTCAAGGGAAAGGGCAGGACCATGATTGGCCTGCACATCAACCCATCCTTGGGACAGAGGCTTGTCTCTACCTTGTTCTGTGTCTCTTGGAAGGCATTCAGGCCAGGTTTCTAGAGGGTCTGTGAGTCTTGTGAACTTTGTCTTATCCAGCAATGGTGTAGCCCGCCTCCTCTGCTCTGCTGAACTGCTTCACAGGCCTTTTCTCCTTTCCCGTCATAAGGTATGGATAAGACCCGTTCTCAGTCAAGTGTTTCACATCCATGTGTATATTCCTCTGAAGGAAATTCTTCACCACAGTGATTATTGAACCTTGGGAGGTATCTCTGTCAATTTCCCTGCTACCGATCCCAACTTTTTTCAGGACCCTGGATCCCAAGTATTTTGAGACTCTTTCCTACTCCTGGGGCCTTAACCTCTTCTATAGCACAGTCCATGGCAGTTTTCATTTTCAGTGAGTCTCCCTTTCTCAACTCTAGTGGAAAAGATGAAACACTGGTCTTCATTGTTCTTTAATTTGCAAGGGAGCATTTTGCTCTTCTGCATGGTGTGGTCTGCCACATTGTCCTTCCTTCTGGGGAGAGCATGGATATTGTAAAAAGGGGTTCTCTAATCTTATTGACGGTGTGATGGGAGGTAGGTATGTGGAAATAAAGTGGGTAATCTGGCTGCTTAGGGAAGATGAAGCTCCCTCAGTAGGGTCTGGGCTGCTCTACCTCTCTTTTAGGGGCTGAAATCAGTCTGTTGATGTGCATGAGGATGTTTCCACATCCATGCGTTCTTCCCTGTTGCATACAGATGTTGTCGTCTTGATTTTGTTCTCCTTCCCTTTCCCATTCCTTTTCCTCTTTAGCTGGGCTAAGGCAAGATGGAAAGTGCAGCAGCTAAAGCCCTCATGGACCCCATGCTCCACGTGCACCTGCAGGACCTCTAAACTGAGGTAGACCCCGCAGCAGGCCATGCATTTGAAGGCACTGTCCAGCATCTCCAGTGTCCTGGCCCTGGAACTGTCCTCCAGAGCTGCAGGCTCTGCTGAGCTGTCAGCCTCCTCCTCCCTTTCCTCTTGGGCTTTGCTGTCCACGCTGCACTCACTGTCAGTTGAGTTCCTTTGTAGACATGTCAGAGATGGTGACTTTTGTTCTGATATTCTCAGGAAAGGTCATTTCTTCTACTCTTGTCTTTTTTTGTGGGGTCCCCAGTCCTTCCTCTGTATCTGACAGGACGGCCACACCCCTTTTCATTGGGACATGCATATAGTAAATTTTCATGGGCCTTTTCTTTTCCTTATGTTCTGAGGACATAAAGGGCACATTGGTTAAGTAGGAATGAACAGAGATATGTGGTAAGGGTGAGTAAGTCTCCCTTTGCTCCAAATCCTGGGGTCGAGACATCTCAGAGGATCCAAGGCAGGAGATATCTTGAGGTAATTGATGGATTCCTAGGAAATAAGATTTTAAACATAAGAAAACTTCAATAAGTATGTATGAAATCTGCAGCAGTTAAGATGGCCATGAGAATATCCCATGCAGGGACATGGGGAACAGAAGCACATGCATATATCTCAGAATTCCGCATGTGCTATGTGCTATTTGAGGTGTGAATTCAGTGCACCTGTGTAGATAACAAGTGTGTGGTGTGTCTCATGGAGTTGTGTTTTGTTCTGGAACATATCTGGGGAGTGTTTCCAGTGCTGGTGGTAAGAGGGGATGGTGATGAGCGTGTGTAAGTGTCATGGGGTGTGACAGGACATGTGAACAAGGGCAGGAGTGGTGCATGCTCCTGTCAGGATGTGCTGCTTTGTGAGGTGCTGAGGGTCTTGTGGATAGAGTGACATGGGTGAGAAGCACTGCATGAAAGTGCCTTCTCTTCATTGCATATGGGTTTTCTAGAGTCTGGTCTAGCATGGGGGAGTTAAAACAGGTTGTCTGTGTGAGGGAATGTGAAGTATTTATAGGATTAGTGTATAAAGGGGTGAGTGTGAGAAAGATTGCGGGCAGGAATGAGGAGCTGAGTGTGTATCTCTGTAACCCTACTGGAGAGTGAGAAAGATGGAGAGTGAAGGGATGTCTATTTGACAGAATAAGTAAAAGGAAAGGAGAAATGGGCCATACTCGGTATGAAGAAGTGTGTGTGAGTATGTGTGTGAGCTTGAGTCTGTGCCAATCTGAGGCAGAAGGTTCTGATCAAATTCCCATGCACTTGTCAGCCCTGTCTGCTGCCTCACCCACAGCTGTCCCAGTGTTCACCTGTGGGAAGTTTGTGCTGAGGAGCTTTGTCTTGTTCTTGAAGGCACATTCCCTCTGTATTTGATCCTCCTCAGAGGCTTCAGTCCTAGTCCCTCTGCCCCAAAGCCCTTTCCTGTTTTTAAGGGGAAGGTAAGGTAGGAGTTGGGCTGAGCAGCTCAGGGCATCTCCTGCCCAAGCCCAGATCCCACCTTTGCACCTCCCTTACCATCCTCATCAACAAGAATGAGCTCGCTGGCCGAGGAGACACAGTACAAATGTTCAGAAGCAGAGGAATTTCTGCCTGGGCTGGGACCACCACACTTATCTCAGGAGCATTCTCTTGAGACTTGCAGGATTCTGGGGAATAAAGTTTAAAAAGCAGAAAACAATATTGGGATGTGGATAATCTGGAGTCTTTGTACATTCATAAAAAGATATGCTGAATGGATATATTGTGTAGTGCATCATTACTGCCCATGGGACTTGCTTTCACAGAAATTTAGGTGACTTTCCCATTCAAAACTCCAAAATATAAGTTAATAACAGTTATTAAAAATGTGTGTGTTTTGGATGTCAGTGGTATTGGATATCTTGTATGTGATATTTTTGGAGATGTGTACAGAATACTGGAAAGCATGAAACTTGCCTAAAATACAATATGCAGTAACTAAAGTTTAGCTATTATTATTATTGGCTCAATTTTCTTCATGGGAAATTATGCAAATAAGGGATACGAAGTGCAAATTTATGAAGAATTATGTATGTGTATCTATTTGTTTATACTGATATCTACACTGATAGAAAGGTATATATATAGAGAGAGGTGTAGATATAAATAGTTAGATGGTAGCTAGATAGTTAGATATACAGATGCAAAGATAAAATTTTTTTGAGGGCTCCCTAGAAAATGGGCCTGATGCTAGAGGTATTCAAATGAAGGCTTCACAGACTTGCTCCAGACTCCTCTTTGGAAATATGCTTCTGATTTCACTTGGGTTTCTAATCTTCCTGTCCATATCATTTAGGAGCCTTTTCCAAAGGAGAAAGAGTACATGATACATTTCTGCCCCTTGATTGGAAACAGAGACCCTAGGCAGTCCTTGAGAGAAGGGGTTGCTGAGCAAAGGAGCTTAGCTCCAATTCTAAGTCATTATTCTCTCCCCTTTCTATATGATTCCTTCTTAACTTCTCATCTTCTCTACCCCTATACCATTGTGATCAAGCTTGTCTTCAAAAGAGGCAGAGGATAAGTATTTTGAGTCTGAGTCCTCTGCTGTCTGGCTGTGGGCCTGGGTCAACCCAGAGGGTCCAGGCTGTGGAGTGTTTTCATCTGATTCTATGATTCCTGGGAATGAGAGGGAAAATCAGATATGTGGTACTTTTTTGCATTCAACAAACATTCAAGAAGTACCATTTACAATAACACACATGGTACTTATCCTCACAAAGATTATAATCTAGTTACTGTTCAAAGTTCTAAAATCTAGGTATACAAAAATATTTGTTGGAATGATGTGTCTGGGTGGGCTGGATCACCCATGAGTGGCGTATTTGTTCTGTGCAGTGAATCAGAGGCTCACAATCTTGTCCAGCACATGGGAAGGTGCACATATTATATGTTATTACTACTTCTGTTTACACGAAGAATAATTTTGTTGTACGTTGTAGGTAAAATGCTTCAGTTTGTCACCTGAGATTATTTTATGAAAGTCCTGCTGCTTTCTCAAATAGAATTTGCAGGGGGAAAAACCCCACTGGCTTTCATTTCTTGCCTGCAGTATCCTCTTCCAGATATCTGCTATTTTGGCGTCTCTTGCTAGAGCTCTGCAGGACCTGTGCCTTGTGATAACTCATTACTTCTGAGCTTGAGCAGAAGACTCCATTGGGATCTCTGGGGTGGCTCCAGAATGTACCTCCCAACGTTGGTCACAGCTCTTTTCTCAGCTGTTTACTTCTTAACTGGCACAGCTACCACTTGGCTTGGCCAGTGGTGTCACCTATCTTAGTACTCTCTGCCCACACAGGGCCCCTGACTAAGTTGTTTTTTTAAATCTCTACTCACTTCATTCAAAGCCTGTCTTGGAACCTTCCCAATTATGAGTATATTCAGAGTACTTTGAGCAGTTGTTTTTTTCCCTAATCTGTGTATTTTTTGAATCAACTCTACCTGTACCATGAATTTAAACATATGAAAATTCTGTTTTATTATTTACTTCCTCTTTATATTTCCAAGGGAAAGGCCTGTAACTTTGAATTCACAAGCTTTAGTAAATAAATAGGCAAATTCTAATCCCTGATCAAATAATTCACAAACACATTAAGTTCCATCCTCTGTTTAAAAACTTTGATTAAGTCTATAACCAAACTATTACTTCTCAAAATACATTCAACTTGCCTGTTAGGTTGCTGTAGAGTGTCTGGTGTGTTATTGTGGTGTGGAGATGGTGACGTTCAGTACATGTGGTGTACGCTGTACATAGAATCAGAGTGTCATGTTTGGTGAGTAGAGTCTGGTGTATATACATGTCTGTATATCTACTACGTTTTTTAAAAAAATCACGTAGTCAGTATGGGGGTCAAATTGTCATGGTAAATGAAGGTAGCATGAGTGTGATGTGTTTGGGTCACTCGCAGCATTTCTGTATGTACAGGTATTTCATCTTCCATGTGTTATGTGAACTGCATGTCATGTGGAATTAAAATACAAGCAATTGTATAATAGCTTTTTGGTTTATATAAGGGACTGTGTGGATCTGAGTAATTTTGTGAGAGCTGAAGACACAATGGAAGTGTTATAAACAGTTATGTCACATATGAATAAAGGGAGATCATGTGAGCTCCTAGATAGTGTGATTATGTGAAGGGACTAAGGAATTGGGAAGAGAAAGGAGTTGGGAAGAGAAAGGAGTTTCAGAAAGGAGTTTCACAAGGGGGTATATGTTGTGATAGCTTCATGCTTTGTTAATATGAAATCGAGAGTTCTCCAAGAGTGAATTATTTCTGTGAGTTAGAGATTGTGATATTGTAAAAATGAGGTTATGAGAAAGCAAATTTGAGGAATATAATACATGTGCTGAGAAATGAGGGCATGACGGCTTACTGGGTGAGGAAATGAGTTTACAAGTTTATCTGGGAGTATAAAGCAATGGGAGTAAGGAAAGGAGAATGAAGGGATGAGAGTTTGCAGAGATAAGCCTGAGGTCATATGGTGTTGAGGATAATTGGGCATGATGGGGTAAAAATTCATGTGTGTTTACGAGGGTAGAAGGCTGTAAGAGGCCAGAGTTTAAGGTCCCCTTTCAAACCTTCTGCCTTATGAGGGGACATGAGCTAGGGAGCTTTGACCCCCTTTTGATGGCAAATGTAGAATCCACTGGTTCCTCATTAGATACTTCAGTCTCCACCTTTCTCTTTGTCAGAGACCTGCCCACGCTTGTGACCTGTAGTGTTATACTTCCAAGGTTCAGACTGAGTGAGTCTTTCCTGTTTCTCTGACAAGAACTGTCATTCTGGAAGGGTTCAGTGTTCTTAAATGCATCCCTGCTCTGACACCCTTGCACTTTTGGACACTTGTCCTATTCAAGAATTCCCTTGAATTTCAAGACTTTCTTTTATGTAGATATAATGAGCATGTCCTAAAGGAGAAGTAGAAGAATGGGTATTTTTGCTGTGGTCAGGGAATGGGCTGTATCAACTTAAATCTCCCATCTATCAGGTTGTAGAGAGGAGATCTCAGCCAGACCTCACAGCCATGCTTCCATCTCCTGCCCTACTCTCCAATCCTAGCTCCAGTTTAGACATCTCTATTTACAAGTATTCTCAGGCTCCGAGAAGAAAAAGGAAAAAAAAAACATTGAGCTAAAACTGGTTTTCTGCTCTTTCTGGGGAATATGACAAGGGTGTGTATCATCCGTCTGCATATGCCTGATTTCTGTCAAATCAAATGGAAAATAAAGACATATATACTATAATTTACCCATTTGTTCAAAGTTGATAACTCACTATGTACCAGACATACATGGAGACCACAGTCCATTTCCTGGCCAAAGCTCCAAAATATAATTACTTAATAATTTTTAGTATTACCCAGGTGTCAGAGGCAGGAAGGACACAATATATGTATGTTGTCTTTATGAAGATGCTTTTAGTGTGTATGTTGAAACTATGATGTCACATAAAGTGCAGTTAATATCATATTTTAATATTTGCCTAGCTGACTATACATATGTTGTTGTGTTTAACATATTGCCTGAAAGTTATGGAAAGTTGAATAATGGCACATCCCACCTCACCCCGGCAAGTTATTCATATATTAAACACTAGAACCTGTGAATGTTACTTGATATGCCCAAGGGGACTTTGTGAATGTTACTACCTTAAGAATCTTGTGATGGGGAGATCATCTGGGATTATATGGCTGGATCTTAAATGTAATTTCAAGAATACTTATAAGAGGGGGGCAAGTAGGCCAAAGGCAGGAAAACAGATGTGACGTGGAGCAATAGGTTTAAGTAAAGAGAGAAAGGGGCTTCCAACCAAGGGGTGCAAGAAGCCCCCACAGCTGCAAGAGGTAAGGAAGTTCTGAAGCATCCCGGAGAAACCAGCCCTACCAATACCATGATTTTAACCACATAAAATGTATTTTGGACTTTTGAACCCCAACACTGTAAGAGAATAAGTTCATGTTGTTTTAAGCTACTCATTTGGTGGTGATTTGTTATAGCAGTTAATAGCAAATAAGGAAACACATCAACCTTAAATTAAGGATTGCCACATACTCTGTATTGAGCTAGGGGTTTTCTCATAAGTAGGCCCTACTTATCTAATTTTCCTGCTTTCCTGAGTGCAGAGTTGCTTATTTGAGTCAATGGCTTTACCCTTTTTTGGAGCAAAATGAGCAGCTGTGAATACTTTAACTTCTATTCACTGTCTCACGTTCATTTCATCCAAGACTTAAATTGCACCTCTTTTATCAGTTCTGAGTTAGTGATTATTAGTTTTTGGTACTTAAATCATGAATGCTTGTTTATATTCAGTTACAGACTTACCAGTGTTTTAGCTCTCCAATTGCTCCTGACTGTCATGCTTCTTCTGTGTTCAGTTTAATTTTTCTGTATAGGTTCTTTCCATTAGTGTTTTTTTACACCTTTCTATGGTTTTTATCATCCTTATTCGTGTATGATTCAGACTGTCCTTCATTGTCAGCACACTATTTCATACTGTTGTCATGAAGTTTCTTTGATAGTTTTTGAATAGTTTACTATGTGACAAATCACTCTTTAGAAGATATTCTCGTGTTAGTCTGTAGTTGTTGTAATGTCTTTGTTATTAGAGTTCCATATTTTTGGTAGAGCAAACTTAGGTGTGAATTTATTGTGCCTGTCTCATAGTGAGCTTATGATCTTTCCTAATTCTATAAATTTTAACCGTTTTGAAAAGTTCTCCACCATTATTTCTTTGATCATGTCTGACTATTTTGTTTTATTTTTCAGAAATCTCAATTCAATATACATTGTACCTTCACATTTTATCCTCATTTATTTTAATTCCACCTTCAAACTTTTCAGCTAGGAGGAGAGGAGGAGATTATGGCTGTTTCCAAAGTATATCTTCCTTTGTATCAGTGTCCGAGCAGAGATTTTCTGTTGGATTTCTGTGTATGCTCAGATTCCTACTCTTATGATCTGCCTAGTCTTCACTAATCTATCTTTCTCCCTACCAGCATAAGAAGGCATGTGTAAAGAGGAGTCACAAGAGAAATACTCTGATTGAGAATTTTTATCTCTTGCCTCATGGACCAGTGTATTGTCCTCCAAAGAGTGCCCAGATTGTTTGTCATTTTTGTGTATGTTTGAGATTCCCAGAAAATGAAAGAATGGTTATAAAGTTTAGTGGGTTTCTGTTTCATTCATTTGTTCAACTGACAAATATTCTGAATTATGTGCTTAGCTCTAAGAACAGACATTAAAGTTTAGTGGGTTTCTGTTTCATTCATTTGTTCAACTGTCAAATATTCTGAATTATGTGCTTAGCTCTAAGAACAGACATGACCTTTTGAAAATAAAATCTATATCCTGCTAAAAACCCTCACACACATGTACAGAAAAGCATTTGTATCATCAGAGTGCTAGAGTTTGGATTAGACATCCTCCATTTGGATTAGTTTGCATACCATCCACTAATGCTGTGTCCCTAATTGTGTCAGGATTCATGAAGTGATAGAACTATCAATTCCATTATTTTGCCAAACTTTTCTTCTGAAAATCCACTCAGATAGAGCTTAGACCTTCTCACAATCTAGTTCTTTGTTCCCAGGGTATAATTCTATACACCAAGGAACCAAAATTCCTGAGGAACCTACAGAGTTCCATGCAGACAAGAGCTTACAGCTAAAACCACAGTTTCCATTCTGCTCTCCTCCTACCATTCTTCTCTCCAACATACGATTGTCTCCTCCCAAGACACACACACAGGAATACTTATTTTGTCGTGAACAGTTATCTCTCGCTTGGGCAGGGAACTGGTATACTTCAATATGCTGTTCTTATATCTTGATCTTGCCCTCAAGTCTCCTCATTCCCACCAGCTTTGGTTAAGAGTTTTGGTACAGTTTGCCTTCCTCTACATTTTTCACACTTTCACTCTCTGCATCCCAGATCCTAGAGTTTCACAACCTCAAAGAAAACAAGTGGTATTTTTTTTTAAGAAACTAAATATTCATAATCTTATTATGTTACTGTCCCTGTCTCAAATGTTAGTGAAGCCCACCAATATCATTTAACTATTCAAAATAATCAAGTATCGTGAATATGTCTGGCATGTGTATTATGCACACATTGCAGTAAAGTTTTGTGTGGTGAATGCAGTGTGCTTGGTGTGTATAAATTCATAATGTGTTGTGTAAAATTGGGTTAGAGCTTAATGTGTGATTGATTTGGTGTTTGCAAACAGGAATATGGGGTTAGTTTTATTTGAGTAGGAGTGGTATGTGTGTTTTATGTCTGTGTTTTAGTTGGAAACATATCTGTGCATGTCCATTGCATGTCCTGTGATTATGGATTTGTGTATTTTGTTATTTATTATTATATGGTTTTGCTGTGCAGTGTAATCAGTGGAAATATTCTCTTTGAGACTAGAAGAATTAGCATATTGTGAAATTTAAGGGAATAAGGCAAGAACATAAGGATGTGAAAATCAAGGGTAAAATAGAAATAGTATGACTTTTCAGAATGCAAGGCTGTGTGCAGAGCTAAAAATAGATGAGTGTGCAGAGAAGAATGTGTAAGAGCAAGTGGATAGTGATATATGACGGCTTTAGAAAACAAAAGTATGGGGGCCGGCCCAGTGGCGCACTGGATAGTGCGCCGCTTGGGAGCGCGGAGGCGCTCCCGCCGAGGGTTCAGATCCCATGTGGAGACTGGTTCCCGCTCACTGGCTGAGCGAGGTGTGGGCGCAGCACTGAGGGTTGCGATCCCGTTGCCGGTCCCCGGTACAGGCGCAACACCAAGTTTTGCGATCCCGTTACTGGTCAGTAAAAAAAGACAAAAAAGGAAAAAATAAATAAATTTAAAAAAAAAGAAAACAAAAGTATGACAGATTGAATTCCAAAAGAGTTAAGGCAAAAATATAGGAACTCAACAGTTAGACAGGAAGAATAATTTTTGGTGCCCTAGGGTGACAATAACTAATGATATTATATTGTTTGTTTCATGATAGCCAGAAAAGAGGCTTTGAATATTATAACCACAAAGAAATGATAAATGTTTAGGTGATAGATATGCTAACTATTCTGATTAGATCATTATACAATATATGTGTGTATTGAAATAACAAACTGTACCCCATAAGCATGTACAATCTAAAATAAATTAAAATTTTTAAAAAGTTGGGGTGTTGTGTGTTTTTGAGAGGCAAATAATCAGACCTGGTACATAGTAAGTGGGCAATTATGTTAGATATTAATATTTACCTTCCTCTGGCTTATTTATGTTTTTTGTGTGTATACGCAAACAGGTGTGAGTATGCGTTTTGCATGTCTGATAGTTTATACTCATAACATCTTTGAATATTCACTAATGTTATTGATGGCAGAATGAAGACAGCCTCACTCTCCAGACCTTTCTCCAAGTGACTATCCAAATATCCAAAGCCCTCAAACTTTGCTGGAAATATCAGATTCTCCTCAGGGACATAAGCCACTATTTTGAACTTTGGGGCTGGCTCCAGTCTGTCCCCCTCCCAACACAGAGCAATTGTCTTCCCTCATAAGAGTGACTTGTTTACTGTTTTAATCTCCATAGCAACCACAGCTATCTGATTTCTTACTTTCCAGAAAGAGCCAAACCCCATCTCCTTGATTCAACCATCCCAGCTAAATGGTGTTTTGTGTGCGTGTGTGTGTGTGTGTGTGTGTGTGTGTGCTTGTGTGTGTCATTTCTTTCTTACGTTTTACATAGGAGCCTCACATTTACATCTTTATAGTCTGAAACAAAACAATTCTTTTTTACTACTGAGTAAATTCTTTATGACTATATATTCCCATTCCTGCACAAGTAGTATTTAAGTGCTCAAACTTGCTTTTTCAATGTTTCCCTCACCTCTATGAGCCACACATTCTTCATTAAAAGGAGAAAACTTATCATACCATCATTTACTTCCTCAATACCCTCCGTACCCTCCGAAGTCAAATAAAGAGAAATGAATTTTTTAAGAAAAATTAGACTAGACTAACCAATCACTGTGTCTGTGTCAGAGTCACACAGAATGGCTTTATGTAGGTAGCAGGGGCCCTACGACACCGAGACAAGTACCTGGGTCATCTGAACCTTCTCTTTACTCTCAGACTACCTGGGCCTTTGGGAGAGCAGCATACATGCATACATCTCTCCCTCCCTCCTTCAGTCACTTCCTCTCTCCCTCTCTTTCTCTCTCTCCTCTCCTCCTCTACCACATCTAGGAAGCCTAGCTTCTAGAAAAATTAGTCTAGACTAACGAATCACTGTGTCTGTGTCAGAGTCACGCAGAATGACTTTATGTAGGTAGCATGGGCCCTATGACACCAAGACAAGTACCTGGGTCATCTGAATCTTCTCTTTCCTCTCAGACTACCTGGGCCCTTGGGAGAGCAGCATACATGCATACATCTCTCCCTCCCTCCTTCAGTCACTTCCTCTCTCCCTCTCTTTCTCTCTCTCCTCTCCTCATCTACCACATCTAGGAAGCCTAGCTTCCTCCTTTTTTGAAGGCAACTCCTCCCTATCCTATTCCCAGAGAATATGCTAACTCATACCTGTTGACATCTCTGCAATTTGGAGGGAGTGTGTGCTTTCCAGATGTTTCCTTTTTCCTTTCTGCTTCATGATTCAACTCTTTGGAGAGTTACTCAAATCAGGTACCTTTCTTTCTGAATCTCTTATCTCAGAGAGACACCTGATGATGGCAAAGAATGAAATTTGTACGTTCAAGAATAACAAATCACTGAATAGGCTATCTCTTCACCAAATCACCGTCCTGACTAGTGTTCAGTATGTCGTCAGTACAAGTCATCACTAAGGCCTCAGTAGTACATTGTGACCTATGGATGACATCACTGCATTCTAAGGACTCAGCTAGTAGTCACAGGACTGCAGGATTGCTACAACCCACTGCCTGTGGTGATTCCTTTTATACACTGCAGACTCTATCTTTAACTTGAATTTCTATATTTTGCACTTGACACCAAAACTACAAGATAGATGACTTGTATTAAACAAAGGAAATTCTTTAATGTGTCTGGGAATACTGCATTACAAAATCTCTCTGGTGGAAATGATAAGGCAGTACCTAACAGGATTAGTATTCGAACCATGCTCGTCTCCTACAAATAATAAATAGTATATCTTATTAGTACTATTTTACTTATGTATAAACATAAATATGTGAAATACATATTGGTATACAGATGTGTATTTGAGAACTTCATACTTTTGTACAATAACATTTATTGAATTTCCTCTGCTGTTGAGAATAATCTATCTTCACAAAGAGACATGTCTCTTCTGCCACTCTTTCCCATCACTTTCCCATTGGTTTGGAAGAAGGATGACCTTTGGCTTTACAACTCCTGGCCCTTGTCAGGAATTCTGCTTTTCTCAATTCTGAAGGTCTCAATCTCCAGGCTTCTATTTCAGGCCCCAGACTATGTCTTCTAAAAACACCTGGGTCTTGTATTGGACTTGAACTCTGGGGCAGCTCCATTCTTCCTCCCACCCACCACAGACCACACCCCATCTCTTTGGGTCAATATGTGTTTACTTTCAATGTTGGTAATTATCATAAGAACCAGGCCATGACCTAGCCCCCTTCATTGTCCTTGACCTGCAATAGGCCCTGCCTCTGGATGTTCCCCTCACACATCATGGCCACTGAATGACAGGCACATTTATCAAGAAATTCTCAGCTTTGTTAGCTGTAAAATTAAAGCAAAAAATAGATACTATCTTTTATGTATCAAATTGGTAAAAATTAGAGGGTCAAACTATACCAAATGATCGTAGAGATTATGGATGTAAAGAGGAATCTTTATAAACTAAAATCCAGTATTGACCTATGTAACCATATTGGGAAACAATTAGGCAAAATTTTATAAAATGAAATAAGCATGTAACCTATGGCTTTATAATCTCACTCTATAAAGGTATATGTACAAGGATATTATTCCTAGTATTATTTATGCTACCAGGGAGTTGGAATTTCCAGTTTCAAACTCAAGAAGAAAGGATAAATTATGGTAGGTACAAACTATAGAATTAATTTTCAAGAAGAAGTCAGGTCAACTAAAATATATGCCTGTGGGGAGGAGCATCAGGAAGTGACTGGTGATTAGAGATAAAAGAGAAAATGTAACTCAATGAAGTAACCAAAAGTGGTTTCTTTAACAGGCTAATGACTGAGGGTATTATGAATTCAATAGTCTATAATTTTTAAACTGGAAAAAAATGAGTAATTTCCCCCTGAAGTAAAAATGACTCTGATTAGGTCTAGATCTAAGATAACAGATTGTTCTTACTGTATTGGCTTTCTTTTGCTGCTATAGCAAATTACTGCTAACTGAACAGTTTAAAATACAAATTTACTGTCATTCTGGAGGTCAGAAGTACTACATGAGCCTTAAGTCCTCAAATCAAGGTGTTGGCAGGGCTGGTTCTGTCTGGAGGCTCTTTGGGAGAATCGGTCCCTTGCCTTTTCCAGGTTCCAGAGGCTGCCTGCACTCCCTCGCTCATGTTCACTTCCTTCATCTTCAGATGTCTTGTCACTCCAACATCTGCTTTCACTGTTTACACCTTCATTCTGACTGGCACTCTCTTGGCTCCCTATTATAAACACCCTTGTGATTACATTGTTTTCACCACATAATCCAAGATAATCTTCCCACTTCAAAATCTTTAACTTAATCCCATCTGCAAAGTCTTTTATTACCATGGAAGGTAATATATTCATAGGTTCCAGGGATTAGGAAGTTGACATTTTGTGGGGAAGAGAAGGAGTGTGAATTTTTCGACATACCACACCAAGACAAAAACAGTATGAGAGAGAATTCACCTATAGTAAAATACAGTGATCTGAGAATAGAAATCCCAAGTTAAGCAAAATTGATAGACAATGGCACAGCAACTATGTAAACATATTGACTAAAACAAATCAGTATGAAATAAAAACAAAAACTCCAGTTTGAGATGAAACATAACCAAAGGAACAGGACAACTACATGAGAACGACTTGTGCTATAGAATTTTGGCAACTAGATTCAATAAACATGAACACCAAGACAAGATGACAACTTAATGCACAAACATAAAAATGGAGAATTTAGGGCTGAGGAAAAAATGGAGACTCTAAACAAGGTCCTGTAGTGGGTTACAAATCATGATTCTTATTTGATTTTAGAATAAGGTTCTTAAGTAAATGCATGAATGAGGCAAAAGCCCTCAGACAGAGGGCCACAGCCTCTAGATAGTGTGGCCAAAGCACATGTAATCAACTCTTAATCACTGGTTAGGTATGGGATTGTGTACTTTAATTATTTTAGAAATGACAGGTAGTTGTCATACCAGTCTGTTAAAAGATTTTAAGAATTGCTGAAGTGAAAGTTGTGGAAAAAATGTTTGCTAGGGGAAACTTTAGAGATAATTGTATTTAGATTTTATCATAAGAGTGTGACTTTTTTTTAAGGAGAGGTCATACTTTAGATAATGAGCCAGTTTGACCAATTTAGCCCTTTACTAATTGTACTTTGGAATGTCACTTTAATTTACTGATGTTACTAGTTTCCATTGTTAAGCTATACTTAGCCATAGACAACTTTTGTAACACTGTCCATGTCCTTATGTCCTACTTTGATAACTGAATCCACTGATTTTTCTTGTAAAACTTCCTTGTCTTGTCAATAAAAAGAAAGGCTGATTTTGTATCAGGACTGCTCCCCTGATGGGTGGCAGTCCCTCCAGGCTATCAGGACTGCTCCCCTGATGGGTGGCAGTCCCTCCAGGCCTCATTGATTGTATTTTTAGTGAATTCTTTCTTTCTCTTTTCTCCATCTCGGTTACACAGAGGAAAGTGTAACAAGTCATGCCCTGTGTGAGGACGTTCTCCATGAATCAGAGACTGACCTGCCAAGCATTAGTTAGGAATAGGACAAAACGCATCCCGGTAAGGGAATCATAGGTGGCTTTCGATTAGTGACTCCACGCCTACAGCAGGTCAAAGTTAGGCTTTTCCAACCCCAGAGATATTTTTTCATTTTCTTTACTTTTAAAATATGGATAACTCGTTAACGAAACGGGAGACTGAACATACATTACAACTCCAATGTCTCCATAAAGCAGCAGGCTGTAAGTAACTGAATGGCAGCTTGAACTGTTAGTGGATATTAAACAACCAAGTCCTTGATACCTCAAGGGAGCCTTAACATAAAAATTTGGGAACAAATTGGTCACTGGTTAATTATGCAATGGGTCTCATTAAGGCTTCCCACCTAACAACTAGGAATCTATGTCAAGTCGCTCTGAGACCTATCCAAGACCTTAGCAAAAACTAAGACATGTTTATGTCACCAAAAAAGGATAAAACTTAATCTTTGTCAGTGACTGAGAGAACTTTAAATTGAACAATCTAAAGTAAAAGAAGTTAACATTTATTTACAGTGTTGGTATTGTTTGAGCATGTTCTTATCTGCACGATGCTTCTCTCCTCTCTTAAAAGCAGTGGTTCTTTTCTTAACTGCATGTGCTACTCTTTTTCTCTGAAGACTCTGGAGTTTTATGAAGAAAAACAGCCATGGTGCCAAACAGACCCCTTTTGGGTCTACTGCTTTTCTCCTAAAAACCTCAAGAATCAAATGGTTTCATTCGGATTGGTGGCTCAGCTGTTGAGTTCAGTGACCCATTTGAAAAACAAAAACTAACCTAAAATCGACCTGTTTAACTAGATGGTCTCAAATTTTCTGGCATCTTAAACAGACTTCTAAATTCTCTTCTGGTCTCATCTATGTATTTCTTCACAAAATCCTATGGTAGAATTCTATGCTATCTTCTTAAAGGAAGAAAATCTTCTCTCCATCTTCTTGAAAAGGTTTGCACACTTTGATTTACAATGTAAATTTATGTTGCTTTCTTTAAGACAAGGTGAAGCCTCACCAATAAGTCTTTTGGAAATAACACAACCTAGACCTGGCTGTCCTTTTTACTAGTGAACTTTTCTATTACATCTTAAACAAAACCTATAAGATCCTTATTTGTTCTCGTTGTTCATGTCTGCATATATGTGTGTGTAAGCTGTATGTTATGTCTATATGTTCATGTCTGTTTGTGTAATTGTTTTATGTGAAAGGTACCAAATTGGCTTATAATTAATGTATGCTCATTAAATAAATAAGTATACTTTTCAAGTTCTCGTGACTTAAATCTTCTAAAGTTTTGATAAATATATTTTCAAAATTTGATTCAAACCATTTACCTAAATTTGTCTCTAGGTCAATATGTCTCCTTGTTATCTCAGCTCTGCCTCCTGGCCATGCTGGGAGAAGCAATATCTTTTAGACATAGATAGTGAATACTGCCTTCTGCCTCTCTGGATTCCACTTGGCTCTAAATGCCACATGGAAACCTGGGACCTGAAATGGCTAGTGAAAAGAAACCTATGCCAAATGTTGCATAGGCCCTATTTAGCATTAACTGATAAGGGTATAAATCTAATACACCAAGTTTTTGGCTGGAAAACCATAAAATGTTTATTTGGTAAAAATAGCTAAAACTCAAACTGGGCTTTGTATAATTTGCTCTGACAAATGGATGCCTATTTACTAACCTGAACGTATAAAAATGTTCTTAACACACATTGTTGCCTGGGTTTACTAATCAAACAGAACTACATTTGTCTTTGCTAGAGGTTTTTAAGTTGTTAACCCTGCCCAAACCAAAAAAAACTAAATACAAAAAAAAAACCCTTTTTATATATAATTTTTAGACAAATTAGGCTAATTTAACATTGATTAAAAAAAGAAACAAGTATGTAAAAAGGAGGTGATTTAAAGAAGGTTATGAATGTGGGGATATGGTTATGGTTGGAAGGGCTAGAGAGAAAAAAATAATTTTTATGTAAGAAAGCATCTGGTACAGTGTATTTTTGTCCTAGCTATTTAAAAAGTAGGAAGTATAGGACAAAAACAGAATGTCTAAGTAAGTCTTGATAATGGTTTATGTAGATAAGTTTGTTAAAAGGGTTTTACAGTAAAAAAAAATTAACTGGATTTAAAAACAAATTATGTGTGAGTTTTTCTAAACATTGATGTCAAAAGTATTCTAATACAGATTTAGAATTTGCTCTCCTGCGAAGGAACACCCAGATTTTCAACAACAACAACACAACAACCAAAAAAAAAAAAAAACACTTGACTGTTCTTAAAACAAAATTGTAAAAGGTTTTCTTTGTCCCTTAGATAACTGGTTTAAAAAACTTACCCCATGATAAATTCTTGTGCTCTCTGCCTTTAAAACCCTTTGTCACCTTGGTTTTACTTTTTGTAGTAATTTGTGATTTTATTCAACTAAATGTTTTAAGCCTTTTGTTATTTAACACAGCTTTCCAACATTAAATTCTGAAAGTTTAAAATAACTTTGAGAAATTCCAAGGGCCCTGGAGTGTCCAAAAGATATATAAAAGATGCATCAAAACTAATAAGCTTATTATATAAATTGGACTATATGGGAAAGCATTGTCAATACTGAAGGTGTTATGGATATGTGTTCCATCTGTGTCTTGATATAAATGCTACCAGTCACAATCTTGGTTTAATTATAATTTTAAAATGTTACGTCTTCAAATATTTCATGAAAAGTCTCTGATAGGTACAGTTTTCCGACAAACCTTGAGTTCATAGCTTTAAACTGAAGTTCCAAAATTCTAATGTAGAAACTGATGGGTTCGTAAAATTGTTCACAAAGGTCACAACAACAAAAGTTAATTGGTAAACTAATTAAGAAAAAATTATGGGTTTTTACAATTTTCTTATTTTAAAACACTGCTGTTTCTCCTAATGTTTTTCCAAATGTAAGAAAACTCTCCATCTCTCTTCAGCTATCTATAACTTACAACGGTTTGGTACAATGTCATTTAAAACAGAAGTAAAAGCATTTGTTTTCTCCCTATTTGACCCCCCCCCCCCACAATTTAATACCCTTAAGTATCCTTATGATTATTATGGCAATGTGGCTATTTTTATAAGTTCAATAAAAATTAACTCTCTCTCTTTATAACAGGATAGAATTTAGAACTTTGGATATAAGATAGCATGTCTCATTTCCATGTTGCTGACCCCTTTTTATGTTTGCCATAAATTTGGCCCAAACTGCTGCTTCATCCTGCTGTTCATCCCCCCCCCCCCACGTGGGACAAAACACAACCTGGGAAACAGTCTTCCCAGCAACATCGGACAGATCCTGAAAGACAGTGAGCTGAGATGCTTCTTTCAATCACCACCTGGGAAAGAGCCTTCCCAACATTGAGAGATTTATGCAACGAAAAGTAAGACCTTTTCAATCAAGATATTGGTCATCAATGCTTTTATTAGCTATGCCTTGATCATAAAAGGGGAAATAACGTCTTCTCTACAAAAGCAGTTCTCTAAATATTCCTGGCCTTAAAGAGGGTGTTTGCAACTTGGATGAGACATCCTGTTCTTAAACAAAAGACTTATAATTGATCAAAGATTTAACAAAAGACTAGATGCTCTAAAAACAATAATGTCCTGGACAGTTGTAACATTAACAAACTCTCTGGACTCAAAATTAACTATTTTATGGACCATTCAGGAGTTTCAACAATTGGTAATTATGCCCAATTCACAGCACCTGGAGTGATGCCCTGAGAGAGGAAGACATCAGCAGTCCTCACCTGAAGTAAATTAAAGGACTTGCCATGCTAAATGATACTAACTTTGCTTTACCAAAATGCTTTTTGTCTTAACTGTGCCAACCTGATCTATAGCTTTTGCTTTATCTTTTAAATAAATAAAGCGGGAGATGTGGAATATACTAAAAAGCATATGTACTTCACAAGGCCTGGTTTTCCAAAGCCTTGCAGTTTCAAATACTGACCTTGCAGGGACAGGAAATTTTCCTCAGGCTATAAGTCTCTGTTGAAAGATAAGAATTGTGGCACACAGCAGGTTGCTGTCTCAAAGACAGACTAGTTACTGATTGTTATGTAAAGATATTGAGAAATTGCTATAAGAAGGAGTGTTTGCTAAGATACAGCTTGTGTTGATAAGACCACTTAATTGTCTACTGGAATGTCATCTGGCTTGTTTCACTGAAAGTTACCAGCCTATACTGTTAAACTATAACCCCACCTATGTCTCTTCTTGTAACTTCCTGGTCTGGAAAATAAATGCAGGAAGAGAACCCCAATTCATTGTTAATTTCCCAAGGAAGGGATCCCTCTCGCTTGAGGGTTCCAGCAGGAGATTAACCACTTTGGGGCCTCTGGCTGCTCAGAAGAGATGGGCTTTGAGTAATCCTTTGTGTCTCCGTCACCCAGGGGAAGTGGGGTGACAAATCCGTGGGGGGCAAAGCAACACAAAGCAACAAGGTCCTAATAGAATAAACAAACAAATTAGAATCATAAACAGAATAAAACTTAAACTTTAATAATTGTTATTATATTTAAGATAAGGTAAGTGTGAAGAAAGGAGACAAAGATATAATTAATTAGAAGATAATAGATTAAAAAAAGAAAGGCCAAATGATACCATGTAACAATAATTAGGGGTCCTGCTGTGGAAATTAACACAAGTAAACCAGACAACTATTCCATATATATAATACAATAAAAGATCCATATAATGAGGGAAGAACTGAAATCACAAATGAAAAGGGTGCATAGTTTTTTAGGGAAAAAATGATAGAGGACAAGTTATAGAAATTCATAATCTCAGTTACATTCTTGACATTAGATGATAAACAAAATTCTTCAGGCATCCCAGGAGAAGAAACAGGTAACTTATAAATGCTAAACATAAAGCTATCCTTACAGTTCTATAAAGCAATATGTATTGCTTGAAAATAGTTGAGTAGTGTCTGCAGGTGTTGAGAGAAAGAAGGTGTAATTCTGAAATATTATTTGCAGCCACTTGTTATTCAAGTGTAAAAAGCAACTGGCAGACACCACCCAATGAGTGTCAAAAATTATTCAGAGAATATGTGTATCACAGGAGACCTTCTTTAAAAAGTCACCCAGTGGGGCGGGGTGGGCACGAGCAAATGGAAATGTCATGAAAAAGATGAGTGCAACCTTCAACACCAGAAGATAGTACAAGATTGACAGCACACATCTGGTGGGGTGAGGTAGAAGCAGGATGGGTAGGAGCAGATTTACCCAATTGTTCCAATGAATAAGGTTGGGGCTAGGGGGCTTTCAGGGAGGGGTCTAGATCTACTGTTGCAGACTCTTCTGTCATCCTGTTTTGTCTTCCATGTGCACCAACATTATCTAAATTCCAATGTTATTTCTGCTTGATCACCAACATTATCTAAATTCCTGTCTTCCATGTGCACCAACATTATCTAAATTCCAATGTTATTTCTGCTTGATTGTTGCTCAATCTATTCTTTCTGTTTCGAAAGCTCACATAACATCCTGAGCTTAATTGTTATTGTATTTGGCACAGTATGTGGTTGACTCTTGAACTTTACCATTGTTCAGGCCAGATATTTCAATGTATACATTTCTGCATAGCAAGTCTAGCATGGCATTGGGTACCCAATATCTTCTTACAAACAAGAAATACAAACCATACGTGGATAATCGTAAAATTTAAATAGCAAACAGAATTCTTAATAATGCATTTTATATCAACCTTACTTGAAAAGGCATCCAAAAAAATTAGCTTGACAACAAAATTCAACCAACCAAAATTGATTTTTAAAAATCTTATATGCTATGAATATGATAAAAGAACTGGGGATGAGTACCAAATCTGTTTTTGTGTGTGTGTGTGTGTATAAGAAAAACAAGTATAAAGATTACAGGTACAGAAGAGAAGACAAATTTTATAAATTTTTACAAAGTAGAAATAGCTACAAAAATCAGGAGTTAGAGATAGAGACAGAGGTAAAAATGTGTTAATTTCTTTATCTTTATTATCAGGATTTAATTGATACTACCTAAAAGAAAAACTTAAAATTATATCCATCTCAATATTTTTAACCTTTATTCTTAATTACAAAGGGTATTTTAAGTATTAATAAACTTTTATTTGTGAAGCATTTAAAGTTTAATGACGCTGTTAGATTCATTTCAATTTCATTTTCCCGATAAATTCAAGTATTACAAAATTTAATATATTAGTTAAATAACTATAGTATGATTCAATTTCTGCAAAATAACTTCTGTTTCTCCTTCCATTTATCCATTCGTCTATACATACATACATTTATTTTTAGCAACTTTATTGGGGTATAATTGATATACAAAACCTGCACATTTTCAATGTACACAATTAGATGATTTTCATCCATTCATTCACTTATCCTCATATTTATATATAGGCATGGATTCAGATATTCAGTTGAGATGATATCCAACTAATGATGAAAATGGTTACAGCCAAGTAGTGAACTCTGGAGAAATTTTTAAACTTGTAATATTTAGTAACTTTAGAGTCAGTTATACAAAAACACTAAGTTAGTGCTAAAAGTAAATAAAATAATATAAATCTGGGGGAAATATTTTGAAAACTTTTGTATAATTAGCTTAGCATTTGTTTCTCTGAGTACCTCCTTTTTTAAGTATCTTTGCTAAATAATGTCATCACATCTCCAAAGTTTCTGATTTTTTTAAAGGAATAGAAAATTCCTGATAAAAGCTTTATGTGACTTTCCTCTCACAAGATGGAATTTATGTGATAACTGACTAGATTATAATTATGTAAGTACCAACCAGAAATGATCAATAAAAGTACAGAAACACATTCAATAACATTACTGATCTGCTCAATCTGCTACTGTACCCGGTATTGTGAAATGCATAAGAATATAACTACATAACTTGACTGCCCAATGAGGTACCCTGTCCTGAAGACATTATCACAGGTCAAGGTCACCAATTCTCAATACAGGGAGACAAATGTTCTTCTCCCAGAAAAGGAGCAGCAGCAGGTGAAATGATACTTGTCTAATATTGCCCACTTTTTGGAAAGTATTTCCAAACTTTTTTTTTTTTTAATATAGGCCCTCTAATCATAACTCAGACCATGGCACAAACTCTTTCTTGTAAATGGTCAGCTACAATTATCGATAAAGTTGATCTGAATCAATGATAAATTGTCTCCAACTGAATTTTTAGTAGGAAAAAAAAATCTCTAAGAAATAATATGTCCACCAAAATGTAAACCCGAAATGGGCAGGGTCTATAAGCTTCCTTGTTAACTGCTATATCCTTGGTGTCAGCAACAGTCATAAACATTTGAGATTATTGAAAAAAGTTACATATAAATCTATAAATGGATAAAGATGGAAGAATTTATGTAGTCCAAAGTGTGTTGAGCTTTTCTCTAACTTTAATTAGTTAAATTACATTAAGAAACAACGGATCTCATAATAGGACATATTTACATATTTTAGCTTAAGAACACATTTATATACATTATTTCATTTCTTCTCATGACAGAGTGAATATTAGTCATAATTTATAAAGATAAAAGGTGAAGGAAAGCCTCAGACAGTTAAATAATCCTCTTGGTCATATGACTAGCATGTGTGAAAAAAGTGTCTATACTAAATTCAGAAATGAAGCTGAATTGGTCTTACCTTGACCTAGGAGAAGTTGTATTCTGTTTTGAAGGCTACTATCAATAATACTTATTGGGTTAATGTAACAGTGGAAATTCTGACTTAATGAACTAGCTCTGGAATTTTTAATAATGCTTAACTTTTTAACATTCTCAAAGAGCTGATTTTATAAAGTCAAAGACACTGACTAGAATAATGCTTGCTTGGTGCTAGCTCTCAAGGGGCACTATCTGTACGCTCCATCTGCACAACAAGAGGATATTACTATGACATAAAGCAGTTGGTATCTTTTTTTTTTCCTGTTCGTTATTTCATGTGAAAATTTGTCTTTTAATATGAAACACTTTAAAATAATAAGTGTGTCTACTTTCTTTTTGTGTCTCAAGTATCATATTGTAATTCCAAAAAAGTACAGATTTGTACATACAAATAGCCAAACAAGCCAGCTTACTGAGGGATTTGTGTTTTAATTGTAGGTGAAGCATATTAGAAACTACAGATGCGTTGGAGAAAAGTACTCTTTTTCAATGTTAACTACTCAAATTCAAAACAAGATATATTAAATTCTTTGTCTGCCTATTTTTAACTTCTTTTTTTCTTTGCAGTAA
Source organism: Galeopterus variegatus (assembly GCF_000696425.1). Classification (NCBI taxonomy): domain Eukaryota; kingdom Metazoa; phylum Chordata; class Mammalia; order Dermoptera; family Cynocephalidae; genus Galeopterus; species Galeopterus variegatus. The sequence continues at coordinate 294,986 of NW_007727418.1, read as the reverse complement.
AATAGGCAAAGTTTATTAAATCATTCTTCTATATAACACCCTACATTTCCTGTTTTATTTTTATTAGTAAGACTGATAATACAACAAGAATTCTCTCTCTTTGCTCTCTTGTAGTGTCTTTATATTATATATGCTGGTGTTGTCTGTAATGTAAGGATTTCCAAAAGGCAGGCAATTTTGTAAATTAAAAATACCATTTTTCTTCTAGTTCTTGTGCTGCTGGCCCCAAAGTATACAAACAAGGGATCTCACTCACTAATGGATATAGGCAGTTATATTTTTAGAGGAAAGTGAATAACAATGATTAGCATTACTTCACTGTGAAAGGTGCATATTGCATATCAAAGACTTGACAAATGTATATGTGGTCATAGAAGTGAGATCAAAGAATCTCAAAGAGAAAGGAAGCATATTCTATGACCTTAAAACATGATTTGTATTTCTATTGTACTTACTAAAAATTCCCAACAAGACTACAGATTGTGAATGTCTAACTTGATTGTGAACTATAGGACAGAGTTTCAGTCTTCTGTTGCTTTGGGGAACCTAAATGCATATTGGATGAATATCAATAAATGTTCCTTTCTGATGGTCAAATACAGATGTTTTGCCAAGGTGACTAATTACTGGTAGAAAATCGAGAATATTTCTTGCACATCTATTATTCTTCAAGGAGAGTATATAATGAGAATATGATAGATAAGTTGATGTCATGATTTTAATAATGTATAGAATTTTTAATGTTATGCCTACTGTATTCTTTGTTATAATTATTGCGTATCTCTGTTTTTTAGCTTTTAAACATATTTGCCTGTCAAAGGGACACAGCTTGTTTCTCTTTCTTTCATCAGTCTTTCCTTCTTTTTTTTCTTCCTTTCTCTTGCTTCTTTCATTAAATAATTCACATTATAGATTTCAAAGCAATAACTTCCTTTGATTTTCTCATTTTATTTCATGACTACTTTTTAGCAAACCAGCTAAAACCAATAACTGCAAAGTCATTGAGATTTGACCAGGTGGAAATTCAAAGAATTTATAATAGATTTTTGCCAGAGTGTTAAAAGGGCAAAAACCCATCATTTAAAAATACCATATTTAACCAAAAGTAGTAAGTTAATTCCATGAGAGAGTTCTATTCAAGGGTAGAGGAATAACTTAAAAATGTTCTCATGCAATGTCTCCCCCAGCATGATATCTTGATAGCTTTTCTTTTTTCCATCATAACACTTCTTCCATAGGTAGTAAACCTGGAACTCACTTAAATATGATTACTGGATGATTCTGTGGAATGAATTTTGTATTTTTTTTTCCTGATCTTTCCATTCTACATTTCTACTATTTCTTTTTTTTTTTTTTTTTTCCTTTTTGTCTTTTTTCGTGACCGGCAACGGGATCACAACCCTCGGTGTTGCGCCCGCACCTTGCTCAGCCAGTGAGCGGCCGGTCTGTACGTGGGATCCGAACCCTCGTCGGGAGCGCCGCAGCGCTCCCAAGCGGCGCACTGTAGCAGTGCACCACCAGGCCAGCCCTACATTTCTACTATTTCTCATCTTTATTTCATACTTTCCCAAATCAGTCTTCTCTCCCCTCTCTCTCTCTCTCTCTCTTTCTCTCTCTCACACGTACACACACACATACACAGAGACACATAGGCACACTCCTCCCATTATTGGTGTATCAGATACAGATCTTAGTTCACAGACTTAAGTGCGTAAAAAAAAATCATATTTATTTTGCTTCTCTATGACTATGTTTCCTATTTCCAAAGGCAGCATCTGAAGTCTAGTAACTTACTTAGTACCAAGAACTGGGGTGAGGAGCATGTCACCCTTACGTGGCATTATTCTTATTCTAGCTTTGTGCCAGTCTTCCCTATTTCTGAATTCCTAAAAAAGAAACTGGAGAGGTTTCATTTCACACTTTGAAATATACAGTTCTTCAAGTAATTTTATAACAACTATATTATCTTTATGCCCAAATCAAACATATACAGCAAAAGAAACATTGTCAGACAATTTTACTTAAAAAGTTTTAGGCAAAATTCCTAATAAATACTAACAAATTAAATCCAGAAATGTAGAAAAAAGAAATCAGGGAAATAAGAACCAAGTGCAATTTAATCATAGCAACATAATGGATGTTTTAACTTTGGGAAATTCCTTTATGTAATTCACTAAAATGTGCAGTAAAAGATCAAAGTCAAACAATCATCTTGATAGATGCACAAAACAATTTTGGTAAGAGTTTAATGATTCATGATTTTAAAAAAGAAAAAGAAGTCTTAGTGAATAAGTAAGCAATTTAATTTCTTTAATGTTATAAAGAATATTTGTCAAAAAAATAAAAGATAATATTATATATAATGGTGAAATGTCAGAAGACATTTCTTAAAAGTGAGGAGCAAGGTATGCATATTATCATTATCTTTAAGGTTGTACTAGAAAACACAGGTAACAGTAAGACAGAGAAAAAGAATTTAAGAGAGGTATTAATGTAAGGATAAGAATGAAAGAAACAGAAGTCCCATTGCTCCCTAAATGTGTGATGTATTCATATGAAATCCAAGAGAATCTACTGACAACTTGTTACAAGTAGTAAGTGACTTCCACTCTGCAAGTGTTTGAAAGTTTATCACACAAAAAAATCAATCATTTTCCCTATAAGGCAGTAAGAAACATTTAGGAAATAGAAGTTTTTAAAGTTACAGAAAAAAATAAAAACTGTAGAGTAACTGGGAATAAAACTAATAAAAAGTCATGAAATTTATTGAAAAAATTATAAAATATTGTGAAAGGACATCAATAAAGACTTAATATGTATGAATATATGGTTTTAATGGATGGGAAAACAATTCAATAAAAATGACAGTATTCATAAAATCAATCCTATCAAAATCTAAACTGGGTTTACCATAAAAATGTAAAAGCTAATCTTTAAATTTATATATCTAAAATAATGAGAAGAAAAGAAAGCATATCCTACCAGGTATCAACTTTTTAATAAAGTTTTTAAAAAGTTTTATAACACTTTAAAGCATACAGTGTGGGGATAATCAAATATAACAATGGGGGAAATAGAGAGCCTAGAAAGAGACATTGATATGTAGAACTTTGCATCTGAAAGCCGGTATTACAAATTAGAAATGCAAGGAAAACTAAATATAGTATAATTGAATCGCTATTTCACTTGATAAAAACAACTAACTGTTGCAACTATATAACATAACATGTGAGGGGGTGGGCACGAAGGAGTTGTCAGTAACTTGGGCAAACAGTGTTTGGACTGAATGCCTTAAGGCAGGAGACAAAAATAACTGTTCATAAACATAGCACTCTATATGGCAGATTTGTTTCTCACAGGGGCAAAAAGTAGCATTTCTAGAATTATTTTACATGTATTCCACCACTGAAAAAACAATTGATAATATTTGTGGTCTGACTCCTCTTTGCTCTATAAAGAAGCTACACATAAGCAAGGAGGTGGGATGCAGGAGGCTAGGACCACCACTGAGGTGCTGAATTAGTCAGAGCTATCAGTATGAGCTCACGTTTATCATGGATGTATGAGAAAACATCACAAAAAACCAAATCAAGGGTGTAGAGCTAAGGCTGGGTCTGGAGCTCACAGACCCCTCGAGCTGGTTCACAAACCCTTCACACGCAGATCTCTGAGCTGGGTAACTGGCAAAAAGGTCCTTGGAGCCTGGGTTGAAGTAGGAATAGTCTTAATTCAGCACAAACATGTCCGACAGCTACGCAGTACAAAGTGAAACTCAGAAACTCCACTGCTACTGGCAAAGTCCAAAGAAAAACAGAGCAGCTGCCTGCAAAGTAACTATGGTCTATTTTTAGACGCCAGCTCTGCCAGCCTCACAAACTGAAGAACACACCATTGCAACAAAACAAAAAGATACGTGGGTGCACATGCACACTGACTCCACAGTGCAGCACATTTCTTGTAAGCAAGTTGTTTATTTGGACTCTTCTTTTTTGATATAGGCATTTATTGCTATAAACTTCCTTATTAGAACTGTTCAAAGTGTATCCCATAAATTCTGTTACACTGGGTTTTCATTTTCATTTGTCTCCAGGAATTGTTTAATCTCCTTGATTTCTTCTTTGACCCATTTGTCATTTAGGAGCGTATTGTTTAATTTCATATATTTGTATGGTTTCTAGTGTCCCTTTTGATGTTAATTTCTAGTTTTATTCCATTGTGGTCAGACTAAGGTAGTTGATATGATTTCAATTTTTAAAAATTTGTTGAGACTTGTTTTGTGTCCTATCATGTTGTCTGCTCTAGAGAATGTTCCATGTGCTGCAGAGAAGAATCTGTATTCTGCAGCTGTTGGGTGAAATGTTGTATATATGTTTGTTAGTTCCAATTGGCCTAGAGCAGAGATTAATTCTGATGTTTCTGGTTAATTTTCTGTCTGGGTGATCTGTCCATTGCTGAATGTGAGGTATTAAATTCCCCAACTGTTATTGTGTTGCAGTCAGTCTGTCCCATTAGGTCCTATGGTAATTGCTTTATACAATGGGGTGCTCCAGATTTGGGTATGTATATATTTAGAATTGTTATATCCTCTTGTTGAATTGATACCTTTATCATCATATAATGAACTTCCTTATCTTTGTTTATCTATTTTTTATTAATATTTATTTGTACATATTTGTGGAGTACAGTGTGTTGTTTCAATACATGCATATACTGCACAATAATTAACTTAGGGTTGGCTTAAAGTCTATTTTATCTGATATAAGTAAAGCTACTTCTGCTTTTCTTTTGGTTTACATTTGCCAGAAATATCTTTTTCCATCCTTTCACTTTTAGCTGGTGTGTGTCTTTATCAGCTAAGTGAGTTTCTTGTGGGCAGCATATTATCAGTTCTAGTTTTATAATCCATTCAGCCACTCTGTGTCTTTTTAATTGGGGCATTTAATCCATTTACATTTAGGATTATTATTGATTTATTGGGACTTGTTACTGTTATGTTGCTATTTTTTTTTCTGGTTGTTTTATGGATACTACTTTCCATTTTTCTGGTCTTACTGTCTTTTACTGTGGTTGAGTGGTTTTCTATACCTTTACATTCTGCTTTCTCGCTATTTATTTTTATGATGTCTCTTGTAAGTTTTTGTGTTATAGTTACCATGAGGCTTACTAAAACATGTTATAGTTATAACAAATTATTTTATTCTAATGACAACATAACTTTGTTATCTAAGAAAAAAGAAAAAGACGAAGCCCATTTTACTCAACTCATTCCCTGCCCCCATTTTTCAAAATTTGTTATTTCAAGGTACATCTTTTAATATTGCCTTATACAGTTTTTGTAACTGTTACTGTATTGTTAAGTTTGTTCTTTAGTCTTCATACTAAGAACGTAGGTGGTTTATTCATCACCATCAAGACATTAGAGTATTCTGAGGTTGTCTGTGAATTTACTTTACTAATAAATTATGTACCTTATGTTTTCTTGCTGCTCCTCAGCATCATCTTTATTCATTAATTCCCTTTAGCATTTCTTGTAAGGCAAATCTAGTGTTGATGAATTCCATTAGTTTCTGTTTGTCTGGGAATGGGAAAGACTTTGTTTCTCCTTCATATTTGGGAAAGACTTTATTTCTCCTTCATATTTGAAGGTTAGTTTGGCTGGATACAGAATTGTTGGCTGACAGTGTTTTTCCTTCAGCAGCACTCTAAATATATCATCCCATTCTCTTCTGGCCTGTAGGGTTTCTATCAAGAAATCTGCTGAGAGACATATTGGGGCTCCATTGAATGTTATGCATTTCTTTTTTCTTGCTGCTTTCAGTATTTTCTCTTTGTCTTTGGTTTTTGATAATTTGATTATGTGACTTGAGGTGTTCCTCCTTGGATTGAATTTGACTTGTGACCTCTGAGCTTCCTGTACCTGGATGCTGTCATCTTTCTCCATACTTAGAAAATTTTCAGCCACTATTTCTTTGAATATGCTTTCTAGATCTGTTCCTTTTTCCTCTCCTTCAGGTATGCCAATTATGCAGAGGTTATTTTGCTTGAGGGAGTCCAGTATTTGCTGTATTTATGTTTCATTTTTTGTTATTGTTTTTTCATTGTGCTTCTCTGATTGGATAATTTCATGTGTTTTATCTTCAAGCTTACTGATTCTTTTCTCTGTTTGATTAAATCTGCTGGTGGAGCTTTCTATTGAGTTTTTCAATTCAGATAATATGTTTTTCATTTCTAGAATTTCTGTCTGGTTTTCTTTAATTGATTCTACTTTTCTGTCAAGTTTCTCATTCTGCTTCTGAATTATTTTTCAGATAATCATTTAATCTTCTATCTGTAGTTCTTGTGACTCCCTGAACATCCTTAAGAGGGTTATTCTGAATTCTCTGTCAGACATTTCATTGATCTGCTCTTCCTCTAAATCCATTGCTGGTGCCTTGTTGGTTTCATTTTGTGGCGACATATGTCTATGTTCTTTCTCGATCTTTTTGTCTTTACATTGATGCATAGGCATTCAAGGACACTGCTATTTGCTGCTGATTCTCTGGGGGGAGGTTTTTTGTGGGGATCACCAATCTCTTCTGGGTCTGGGCTGTGTGGAAATTCCAGTATGGGAAGGAGTCTTTCCTGCAGATTGAGCCCCCTGCAGTTCTATTGCCCTGACCAATTTCCACTGAGACCAGATGCCCATGCTTTGCCCAATGTTCCCTGGGTTGGCTAGGCTTTCCCATGCACTCCAACTGCTTCCTGTGCAGCAGGTCATGTTTGTGCCCCTCACAATAACTCACTGGCTTCTGGGTGGCTCTCCTCTGCAGTTGGTTGTGGTCGTTTGCTTCTATTGGGCCTGGGGTAATCCTGCCATTGGTCTTCATGGCCTGTGGGCTGGTATGGTGGACTCTGAAGCTCTCCTCTCCCCTGCAGACCTCCAATAAGTGTACATGAAGGGTGCTGTGGTTTTTTCCAGCTTCAATCCATGTAACATCTAGTCCCTGCCTTTATACAAGGCTGGCTCAGAACAATAGGCACCATCTCTACACTCTCTCACCATTGCCTCTTGTGCCTTAGCAAACTCTGTGGGTCTCTTCTCCTCTTCCCCAGCTCCAGTGGTTCCAGGTTGGTAGTCTTTGCTCTTTTAATAGCTGTAAATTGGTTACTTGTGGGAAGATGAGATGCTGGGAAACATCTATTCTGCCACCTTGATTATGGCACTCTAAATGATTAAAAATTGATATGATGCATTTAAAACACTCAGCAAAGGAAACTACCATTAACTTTAACCTTGAGGTTATGTGCTAATATGATAAATATGTATTATTGCATTCTATTTGTGTTTAAAAAGCAAATATTAGGTAAATTTCAGTTTGATCTTTAGATAATAAAGTTATAGTAGAATTATAAAGATTTATAGAGATAAAGTTATTTCTTTTTCTTTGGTAAATGGCTGTCAGTGTCATTCTTATATTGTATATTTAGTGTTTAATCAGCTTATTGGTATTTGAGGATATTAAGAAACGTGGGCTGACTGACTTTCCTGAGCTTTTATAATTCTAGAATGTATGTTTTTGTTAAAAAATAACTAAAAATAAAGAACTAAAACCTTGTCTTTTCATTTGTGAAAGATATATAAGGAAATGATATGAAAAAATAAATTTCCAATTTTTAAAAACTGTGTTTAAAAATCATGAATCAGAAAGAGTGAATACTTTTCCTTTTCTGTAAGTTCAGATTCAATTTTTTCCAAATTTAAAATAAAGAAAGCTAAAGATATTGTTTCCTGTCATAAATTAGAATAAATTGCATTGATTTTTTATAAAAATTAATGAAGTAATATATTATTTGTGGAATGAGTTGTTCACCTTAAATGAATTTTCCGGGTGACTAGAGCTTATGCTTACTCTGTTAAGCATTTATACGCACACATAAACTCACACATACAGAATTGAATTCCCTCTCCTTTTTAAATAGAATATACTTAGCAGAATTGGACTCAGTTAGCCTTAATCTGGGTCAAACAAGGACACTGCTGCAGTTGTTGAGAGACTGAAAAATCCCAAAAGCAAGTAAATGGAAGTAGAGTGATGAGCAGAGCATAGGATTAGGGAAGTCTTGGCAGAAATAACAGGGAGAAGTCTATTAATATGGGGGGTGATAATGGGGAGTCAATAGTAAATAAGCATTAGATGAACCATGAGGTTGAAGATTATAGAGACTCCAGCATAAATATCCAGAAGTTTAGTGTCAATATATAGGTATCATAGACTCAGACTTCAGACCCAGAGGAAATGAGGTGGGATAGAAATCTTTAGGTAGCACAGAAATGATAATCTTATCCACCATTTATTGAATAATTATAAGGACAAAATACATTTCTAAGTGCTTTATAAATATTGTCTCATTTATCCTTACCCACATCTGTGAGGTTGGTTCTATTATTATAATAATTTTTAAGATGAGCACATTGAGACACAGAAAGGGTCAGTTATTTTCTCAAGATTACAAAACCAGTTAGTAGAGAAAACAGAATTTGAACCCAGACAGTCTGACTTTAAAAGGCACATTCTAATAAATACTCCTTACTGCCTGTCTCTTAATAACAAACAAAGCAATGACAAAAACTAACAAGTATTGCATATTTATACCAATATATGTACCTGATACTATTCTATGAGCTGGATCCTGGACATAACCCAACTATTGCTAAGCCTCAGTTTGCAAAAAGGAAACTAAGTCTCAGAGAGACTAAGTGTGCTTTTCCAGGGTGATACATGGAAAAAACTGCCCATCTGGAGCTTAACTACTATACTGCACAGCCATAGAGACATGTGATGCAAGAAGGGGGTTGATCATGGTGAAGGTCAAGCGCCATTCTACTGGGCCTGGGTTAACATGCTTGAGAGGAACAAGCAGCAAAACAGACTTGACAGGAAGTCACTAGACTGGCAGTTCTTAACCATAATGGAATCGTGACCCTTCTCTGCTCTGAAGTTTATGTGGGTTATACCAATGAACATTGAGTGTATTAGAAATTGAAATTGAGGCATTTAAAACACTTTTCTTATTAGCTCATTTAAACATAATAAGTTCATTACATATTAATATTGGTATATTTTTATGAAAAATAGCTATACTTTGCAGAACAAACATAAAATAGTGAGAAGAGTGACATTGTCTTTACCTTTACGTAACTAAAAAAAAATACCTGGTTTAAGAAAACAAGATTCTCTATCTGCTACTGCATTCAGTCTGTTGCACAAGGATGTTTTGGTTGATGTAGATGATGAATATTCAGACACACAGAAGTAGTTAGAAAAAGGTTTAACAACCTTTCCTGAGTGAACATTTTAAATATTGTTTTTGTATACCATAACCATCTCAATAAGTGGTAGTTTCTTAAAGGATAGTTGCAATGTGGAATCTGAAGTCTTATTGGTAAACTTTCTTACTCCATTTCATTAAAATCCATTGGTCTGTGTCACATTTGAAAAGATCTCTTACCTATGCTGGATTTTGTCAGATCATCTGGAGATATTAATTTACTGAGTTACTCATATCTTCCAAATGCTGACACATTTCATTAGACAATAGTAAAAAAATTACAGTAATTAATATCACCACCAGTCTCAGTAGAAATCAGTTGGGAGTCTGCCAATGTCATGGTTGCAGTTAATAGTTTCCCAAAATACAACGTTTTGCTTGAAAGCTAAAATTTTATGGCTGGCAAAAATGGGAATTTCTTTTTATTAGTTTTCTTTGAGAGACTTACTTTGTTTATTTTTGTAGGAAAAAACCTGCTAATTAGTCAAATTTGGATAACTGTATTTTGTCTGTCATTCTTTCTTTCAAATAAATATGGTGTTCCCTGAAAAAAAGTAGTCTAGCTTACAATTTAAACAATTGCACAACTATTATTCCTTGAGAAAACTATCATATTTTCTTTTTTTTTTTTTCTGACTGGTAAGAGGATCACAACCCTTGGCACGGTGTTGTCTGCACCATGCTCAGCCAGTGATCGCACCAGCCATCCCTATATAGGATCCGAATCCGTGGCCTCGGCACTATCAGCACCTCACTCTCCTGAGTAAGCCACAGGGCCAGCCCGAAAACTGTCATATTTTCTATGGAGCAGAATGCTTTATGGTACTTCTTATCCTGTCACACAGAATATTAAGAAGACATTAAGAAAACGTGCATTCAAGGCTTGAGATTTAATAACATTTTCTTCTTTACTAAAGATATTCTAAGTAAAACTGGCACATTTTTAAATGTGAGTGTGGGGAGGTGATGAATTCAATGACTATTGAGGACTTTTCTTGGGTTAAGAACTATTTCTACTGAATTATCAGCCATGTTTATAAAATTTGAGATTCAGTTTTGCATAATAATCATTACTTTTTATTTGTTGTATGTCAGCAATTCTGCTAGACACTGAAAACATACAATGATGAAAATATGGTCACTACATCTTCTTTATGGTCAACCTGGAATTCAGACACATAAATAATTAATATAATGACGTAAGTGATACAGCGGTAGCATTAAAAGTTTTTTGTGCACACAGATGAGGGATAATTAATTTTTTGGAGTAAAGTTTATGGTGGTCAAGTAAACTAAAAAGGGCACTTTTGGTTGAAAGATCAGTGTTATTTATTATAGTTGGGATAACTGTAAAATATAGATTTGACTAATCAGTATCATTGTGGCAGTGACTAATGTCAATAAACTTGTCAATATTGTGTTTTAAAGGGCTGCAATATGCTGAAATAATGACCAAACATTAGTTATTAAGCAACAACTGTTTGAGGTTCCATGTGTGAGTGGCAGACTAATGTTTACTTCACGAAAAATAAAAGAGAACTCCAAAATTGGACCCAAGCCCAAGCTTGATTGGAGAATGAGGCCAGAACCAGTTCTAATAGCAAAAGTTAAGTCAATACACATTGTATGAAAGTGAATATGGACTGATCCCCTCATGACTTTCAAATAATGTAAAAGTAAAGTAACAATAGCCTGTCTTCAATGAACTGTCAGTAAGCCTAAAATTGTCCATCTTGTGTCCCTTCACTTATAAGGTTTATCCTCCTAAGTGTGTGGAAAATAGATTATAACTATCCAAGTGAGTATAAATGAATCTTTAAAATATATTTCTTTATTGAAGCATAATTAATTATACATATTTTGGGGGTACAGTGTTGACTACCATCACTTGTGTACAGCATGTGATGATCCAATCAATATTATTAGCATACTCATTATTACAAATCGTAATTACTCTTTGTGCTCCTTACCGAATGTCTTCCCAATCTCCCTCTCCCTCCCACCCAACCTCTAGTAAATATAAATTTGTTCTCTCCTGAAAGTTCAATATATTATTGTGGTATTTATTTCCTTCCTTCCTTCCTTCCTTCCTTCCTTCCTTCCTTCCTTCCTTCCTTCCTTTTTTTTAGCATCCACTTATGAGTGACGGTGTGCGGTATTTCTTTTCCTCTGTATGTCTTATTTCACTTAACATAATTGTCACCAAGCTTATCCATGTTGTTGTGAGTGGCAGAATTTCATCTTTTTTTATGGATGTGTAGTATATGATTTTGTATATTTTCCACATTTTCCTCATCCAGTCGTCCATCAATGGACATTTAGGTTGGTTCCAACTATTGTAAACAGAGCTGCGATGAGCATGGTAGTGCAGGTATCACTTCAACGTGATGATTTCCATTCCTTTGAGTATATACCCAGAGGTGGGATTATATACCCTCTGGTGGGATATACCAGAGGTGGGATTGCTGGATCATACGGTAGGTCTATCTGTGTTGTCTGAGAACATACTGTTTTCCATAAAGGCTGTACTACTTTACAGTCCCACCGTCAGTGTAGAAGAGTTCCCCTTTCTCCACATCCTCTCCAGCATTTGTTATTCTCGGTCTTTTTAATAATGGCCAGACTAACTGGGGTGAGATGATATATCAATGTGATTTTGATTTGCATTTCCCTGAATCTTAATATATGTTTAGTTAGTTGTGGTTAAAGTGCTTGTATCAACACACTATGCCATTGTGTTTTGAGACAATTGTCTCTTCAATTTCAGCCTGGCCATAATCAACAAGTAGTACATCTGATGAAAAAGGGAAGAGCATGGGAAACAGCATTATTTAAACCTCAGATATATGGGCCGGCCCGGTGGCGCACTGCTACAGTGCGCCGCTTGAGAGTGCGGCGGCGCTCCCGCCGAGGGTTCGGATCCCACATACAGACCTGCCGCTCACTGGCTGAGCGAGGTGCGGGAGCAACACCAAGGGTTGCGATCCCATTGCCGGTCCCGGTCCGGTACGGGCACGACACTGAGGGTTGCGATCCGTTGCCGGTCATGAACAAAGACAAAAAGGAAAAAAAAAAAAAGAAAGAAACTTTACCTAAACCTCAGATATATGACAGAGTGGCTCAGTGTGGCAAGGACAAAGGATGATGGTTGGGAAGGAAGATCAGAAATGATGCTGGAAAGCTAAGGAACTTAGGCCATATTGTGAATGGACTCATGTGCCATACTTAGAAGTTTCAACTTTAGCTTACAGATAGTTAAACTAATTTAAGCAGGGAAAAGAGTCATCAGATCATATTGAGAGCAGTGGGGAGAATACGTTGGAGGGTAAAGTAATGGAGGCAGGGAGATCAGTTAGTAAGTAATTGAAATAATATGGCACCTAAATGGGCACCTATACCAAAATACATGAACATATTTTTTATGCAGTAGATACTATTGTATCTGTTTATGTGTAGTTTAATACAGTAAAATTGCAGTGTGAATGGAAAAGTTTCTAGTACTGATATGCAGCTCCCTTGCCTAACTGATGGTTTTAAAAGCCTTAAAACCATTCTTTTGTACAACATTGTTCAATTTTGCCATCAGGTGATAGATTAGTTGTCATACATCATGTACTTTAACAGGCCCAAATTTATCTCACTGGTAAACTTGAATTAATTTATATAATTTTCTCCCATGTCTAGGTGGAATGGTATAATTATCCCCTCAAGATTACCTGCCTCCAGCTAGAATGGTATAATTATCCCCTTAAGATTATCTGCTTGGTTGCAAGCAAAGGTGAGATCTCAGGCCATTTTTCTCTCCTGTACAGCCGACAGAAGTTGCCTGTGGGCATCTTCCTAGGATGCATTTCTAGAGAATAGATGGTATATTAGTCAGGGTTCTCCAGAGAGACAGAACCAATAGGATATGCATATAAATATATGAGAGGAGAATTATTAGGAGAATTGGCTCACAGGATTGTAAAGACTGAGGAGTCCCACCAGAGGCCATCTGCAAACTGGATACAAATAGCACTGCTCAGTTCAAGTCTGGAAGCCTCAGAACCAGGGAAGCTGATGGTATGATTCTCAGTCTGAGGCCAAAGGCCTGAGAGCTAGACATGCCACTGGTGTTAAGTCCTAGAATCTAAAAGCTGAAGAGTCTCAAGTTCTGATGTCTGTGAATTCCTGCAGAAGAAGCGAAGATTCACCTTTTCCTGCATTTTTGTTCTCTCCCAGTACCCAGAAGATTGGATGGTTCTTACCCATACTGAGGGAAGATCTTTCCCACCTAGTCCACTCAGGTTTACATACTAATTTTTTCTGAAAGCACACTCATAGAAACACTCAAAAAGTGCTTTGCTGGGTTTCTATATATTCCGTAATCTAGTCAAGTTGATGCCTAAAATTAACCATCACAGATGGTCAATGTCTTCTCATCACAGAGTATGATCATGAGCTTATTTACAATTTTTCAGCCTCCTGATCACTTTAGAATCCATTCAGTGTTTTCTTCCATCAAGTGTCTACCATGTTCCATGCTCTGTTCTGAAAAACCATTCTTATACTGATTCATTTTGACAGCACGGCAATCTTATGAAATAGATAAAATTATCACCCTCCCCCCCCCTTTTAGGGAAGATAGGTAAAATTATTATTTCCATTTTATAAGGGAGAGAGTTAAAGATGAAAATAATGAAAGGACTTTCCCAGATGGTAAGTGGTAGAGCAGAGATATGCATCTGAGTATTCCAGCTCCACAGCATGCACTCTTAAACTCAATACTAGGCCACCTCTCTTAGGTCAGTCACTTAAACTTTTCTGTCAGTTGTGGTTTTCTATTCTGTGGGATGAGTTGTTCAGCCCTGCTGAACTTGCTGGAGCTTTTCAGTCTGGCCCACCACATATCTATGATATAGACTTCAGTCTAGCTTCTTGCCAGTGACCTTCAATTTTATGTAGACCAGAGTCCCTATATTTGTTTGAAGCAGCACCTCCTGGATTCCTCCTGTGTTGGATATCTTCCACTTGCCCTTTCAGGCCCAGTGTCCCTTTTTCACCATGATCTCTGCCCCAGGAGGCTGACCTATGTGACCTCTAGCTTTCTGATGGTTTTGGCCAATGGCGAGTCACAACAGGATATTAGAGGGAAGGAGAAGAGTGAGATTAGTATATTTTTTCTCCTAGCTCCCTCTAACATAGATTCCATAGGATAGGCTGGTGATCAGAGCTCATCTCAAAGCAGTTTACTATAGATAATCTCTCCTTTTCAATTATGTTTGGTAATTGCTCCCTCACCTTGTCTCTTTTGGCCAAGGGTGGTAATAGCTCTTCCTCTATTACTATACGAGATTATTATACTATGTCTTGTGATACTCTCTGGCTATGCTCACAGCTTTGTAAATAGTCTGTAAATAACCCCCTTGAAATTTGAGAGTACTATCTGTTTTCTGTTGGAAATTTGATGCGCACACACACACACACACACAGTTGCTCAGGGTGTGTATTAGTCTGTTTCTGTTGCTTATAACATAAATACCTGAAACTGGATAATTTATAAGAAAATGAAATTTATTGCATACAATTTTGGAGCCTGGGAAGTCCAAAGTCCAGAAAACACACTTGGTGAGGGTCTTTCTTGGCAGTAACACAGGGGTCTCACATGGCAGAATGGCAGGGCAGAGAGAAAGAGACTAACCTCCTCATTCACTTTCTTTTTAAAGCCACCAAAACAACTCCTATTATTCCAAGAATGCATCAATCCATTCCTGAGGGTACAGCCCTCACAATTGAATCACCGTCTTAAGGTCTCAGCTTTCAACTATCACAATAGAATTTCCCACCCTCTTAACACTGTCACAGTGGGTACCAAACCTCCAATACACTGGGGGAACCCAATTCAATCCACAATATTCCACCTCTGGTCCCCACAAACTCATATCCTTTTCACATACAAATACACTCATTCCATCCCCAAAGTCTTAACTTGTTTCAGCTCAAAAGTCCAAAGTCTCAAGATCCCATCTGTAAAATCAAAACAAGTATCTACTTTCAAGATACAATGGTGGCACAAACATAGGGTATGTATTCCCATTCCAAAAGGAAGCAATAGGCCAAAAGAAACATATAACAGGTTTCTTTTGGCCTATATCAGAAATTTCTTCCACCAAATACCCAGTTCAGTTCCTTGAAGTTCCATATTGCATACAACTTTTGGGCATGAACAGACTGCAGCCAAGTTCCTTGCCAGTTCATAGCAAGGATGATCTTTGCCCCAGTTTCCAATAAGCTCCTTTTCATTTCTAAATGAGACCTCCTTAGAAAGGTCTTTATCGTCCATATATCCATAAGCATTCTGGTCAACACCATTTAACCAGCCTCTAAAATGTATGAAATTTTCCTCATCAGCATCTACGCTTTCCCTAGCTTGTTCCTCCAAACTCTTCCAGCCTTTCCTCAAACCTAGTCCAAAGCTGCTTGCACATTTTCAAGTATTTGTATAAGCAACACCCCACTTCTTTGGTACTAATTTTCTGTATTAGTCCATTTTCGTTGCTTATAAAATCAATACCTGAAACTGGGAGATTTATAAAGAAAATGAAATTTGTTGCTTACAGTTTCTGAGGCTGGGAATTCCAAAGCCCAGGGAACATAACTGTGAGAGTCTTTCTTGGCAGTAACGCAGGTGTGTCACACAGCAGAATGATGGAGCAAAGAGAGAGAGAGACTAACCTCCTCATTCACACTCTTTTTAAAGCCACCAGAACCACTCCCATTATTCCAAGAATGGATCATTCCCAATGGTACAGTCCTCACCATCAAATCACCTATTCCAGGCCCCACATTTCATCTATTACAATAGGATTTCCCACCCTCACCACTGTCACAGTGGGTACCAGGCCTCCAACACATTAAAGTTTTAGGGGGACACAATTCAATCCATAATAGGGTGCATCTAACATCCTGGCAGAAAAATGGGTAAGAGTAATAGTCATAGGCAAAGAACAATGCATATATCCAATTCTATGCTTGACATGGTGGGTGTTAGAACATTTTAACCTCATTATGCAGGGATCAGAGATGAGAATTGTAGTGACTTTGTATTAGTATTAAATATGTAAACACACAAATCATAGGGATACTAGGAGAATAATAAAATTAAATTTAAAATGATCAAGTGCTTTGTATTAAACTATTAGACTAGTTTACTGCTAATTTAGTGGCTTAAAATACAAATTAATTGTACCATGGAAGGTAACATATTCATAGATTCCAGAGATTAGAAAGTTGACACTTTGGGGGGAAGTGAGGGAGTGTGCATTTTTCAGCCTACCACACTAAGACAAAAACAGAAAGTATGAAAGAGAATTCACCTATAGTAAAATACAGTGATCTGAGAATAGAAATCCCAAGTTAAGCAAAATTGATAGACAATGGCACAGCAACTATGTAAACATATTGACTAAAACAAATCAGTATGAAATAAAAAAACAAAAACTCCAGTTTGAGATGAAACAACCAAAGGAACGGGACAACTACATGAGAATTACTTGTGCTATAGAACTTTGGCAACTAGATTCAATAAACATGAACACCAAGACAAGACGACAAGTTAATTCACAAACATAAAAATGGAGAATTTAGGGCGGAGGAAAAAATGGAGACTCTAAACAAGGTCCTAATAGAATAAATATTTAGAACCATAAACAGAATAAAGCTTAAACTTTAATAATTGGTATTATATTTAAGATAAGGTACGTGTGAAGAGAAAGGACAAAGATATAATTAATTAGCAGATAATAGATTTTAAAAAGAAAGGCCAAATGATACCATGTAACAACAATTAGGGGTTCTGAAGTGGAAATTAACAAGTAAAGCAGACAATTATTCCAGATATATAATACAACAAAAGATCCATTTAATGAGGGAAGAACCGAAATCACAAACGAAAGGGTGCATAGTTTTTGGGAATTTAGATAATGTTGGTACACATGGAAGACAAAACAGGATGACAGAAGAGTCTGCAACAGTAGATCTAGACCCCTCCCTGAAGGCCCCCCAGCCCCAACCTTATTCGTTGGATCAGTTGGGTCAATCTGCTCCCACCCATTCTGCTTCTACCTCCCCCTCCCCCAGATGTGTGTTGTCAATCTTCTATCTTCTGGTGTTGAAGGTTGCACTCATCTTTTTCATGACATTTATTTTTGAGTTGGCTATATTACAAAGTTAAGTGACTTCTTTAAGAAGGTCTCCTGTGATATACATATTCCCTGAATAACTTTTGACACACATTTGATGATGTCTGCCAGTTGCTTTTTACACTTGAATAACAACTTGGCTGCAAATAATATTTCAGAATTACACCTTCTTTATTTCAACACCTGCAGATACTACTCAAGTATTTTCAAGCAATAGATATTGCTTTATAGAACTGTAAGGATAGCTTTATGTTTAGCATTTATAAGTTACCTGTTTCTTCTCCTGGGATGCCTGAAGAATTTTGTTTATCATCTAATGTCAAGAATGTAACTGAGATTATGAATTTCTATAACCTGTCCTCAATCATTTTCTGAAATTAGATCAGTACATTTCATGTTTTAATCAAGGCTGTGACCAAAGATTTAACCTTGTAAAACACCACGAGACCCAGAGACTTAGATTTCCTGTTTAAATAGCACCCAAACAAAGCAATGCCTTGGCAAGAAACTGTATTACAATAGAGCAAGGCTTATTAATAAATTTCCCATTAAGCCTATGGAGAAACATTTCAGAGTAAAAAAACTCACATAGATATAAGACAAAACACACACTGGGCACAATTAATTTAGTAAGAATCGATAAGTTTAGAGAATCAAAGAATTATATTGTGTATGAACTGCAGATTTATATAGTAAATTATAACATTCAAACTGAGAATACAGCAGAAATTTAATTCTATAGAAGAGAAAATTAAAAACATCAGTATACATTCCTTACTGTTATAGAACCTTATTTCTTGACTCCCCCACAGACATCAAGCCTCACAAGTCCTATTCAGCTATCAATGGGAATTGGTCCATGTTTAAGGGAGAGATAGTGAAGTGTATTCAATACTTAAATTAACTCTGATTTTTTTAATATGATAGGTAAAATTTTATTTGATTATAGAAACTATAAGCCCTTCTTCTACACATTCTATTTTAAAATAGAAAATATGGTTTCAACTTTATATAAACTTACATTATTCTATATATTTGACTGAAAATTCCTTGTGTCTTTCCTTGTCTCTCCTTCTCCCAACCCCTAACTTTATTTTGCATGCCTTGTTATATCTAATAAAAAATTACAGTAGCAAAATGTTTCAGTGGATTAGATAACATTGTACTGAAGAAATCCATTAATGTTGATAGATTTAATGTTTGTATAATGTTCAGAAGCAATAATTTTATTATGACTTTAAGTTTTTCTCTTGTGGAAGTAGAAATGTGCTTGTCTTTATTTTTTTGTCTGTATTCTCTGCTAAATACATAAGGCACTGAAATAGTATATTAAAGTATCTCCAAAAAAAATTGTAAACCCTGAATCAAACATCACATCTTTGTGTTTGAAAGTAAATGTTGGTGCCCTCCATAATTAAAGATATTAAGTAGTGTTAAGAGATAAACTGTTGTCTATGGAAATGTAGCCTGTAAATATGCTGCTGTCTGCCTCCGAGGGGACAAGTGACTATTTATGCCAGGCAAGTCCTGCATTAATTTTACTGCCTATGCACGTCCTGAGAGGTAAGTGGCAAACTATCACATTTTTAAAAAGTGATATATAAATTTCTTCTGATCCATAGCCTTTCTTCTTTAAAGACATTTTTTTTCAGAATGTCAAATTTAAAAGCAAAGCAAAGAATCTGAGATAAACATGGTCAATTAAATAAAAGTAGATGGAGTGAACTGAAAGATGAAAGCTATTCATATTGTCACAATATCGATAGGACAGTTATGATTTCATGGATTATTGTTCATCAAGGAACTGTTTGCAGTGATACCCTTTAGAATGGAGTTCTAAAAGGGTTTTCCTCCATTTGCAATGTTTATATCCACGGCTTAACAGTATGTTACTTCACTTTTGAAACTAAGTTTTCTAATCTGTAAAATGTGTTAAATTTACATATGCCCTTTTAAGTTGTTATGAAACATAGTGCTATTTAATATAAATAATCCTGTACGATTCCTGATAGATACTAGATATTTAATAAATAGTCGATATGAGTATTCATGGCTTAAGATATCTATTTACTTGACGGCAGAATTCAAAAGATTGTGGTAGTGTATAAAATATTTTCTTGAATAATTGTGGTTTGAGTTAGAGAAATTATTTCTAAAAATAAGCTAACTGGGGCCGGCCCGGTGGCGCACTGCTACAGTGCGCCGCTTGGGAGCGCGGCGGCGCTCCCGCCGAGGGTTCGGATCCCACATACAGACCAGTTCCCGCTCGCTGGCTGAGCGAGGTGCGGGTGCAGCACCGAGGTTTGCGATCCCATTGCCGGTCCCGGTCCGGTACGGGCGCGACACTGAGGGTTGCGATCCGTTGCCGGACACGAAAAAAAAGACAAAAAGGAAAAATAAAATAAAATAAAATAAAATAAATAAATAAAAATAAGCTAACTGGATAAGTGACAAGTTCCAATAAATGAAAAGAGTGTGTGATGAAAACTACCTTTTTTTTTTTTTTTTTTGCTCTGCACTGAGTTGAAATCCTTTCCCCATTCTCCTGCTAGTAATTATGAGTTAAAATAAAATAACATACGGAGATAAAACTGAGTCACTGAATCATCCCTGATTATGCTACCAAATGAGACTAGATAAAATAACATTGCTTTATATGTGACTAAGGTACTAAAACTCTTTGTTCAAAAAAGGAATCCAAAAGTGTAGTTTGTTGAAACATACCTTTATGTTAAAAAAACATAGAAAGTGAAGTCTAAAGCTCTTTTTCCAGCTTAACAAAGTAATAACACAATGATTTAGAGCTTTAGGAAATATAACTTCAATATAAATATAACAAACTTAAGATGATCAATTTAAATTAAAATTTTTAGAGTTATGTATTATGCTTCAGGAGACATTATTTCTGAATTCTGATTCAGGATGGCTTAAAAGAATATTGTGTACAAATAACTTTTCTGAGAATGTTTTTTCCAGAACAGGAATACTCAAATAAATTTTCACATTATTTCCCGTGCTGGACAGATAAGATTAATAAATTGGGATATCTCGTCAAATCACCACTAATCCACAAAATGATTTATCTCTGAGATTTGGTTCATATTTTTTCAACTTAACCAAATTATTTTTTGTCTTTTATTGGGGGGAGAGGGGGCTCAGGGAGTGTCTCACTAAGTCTATTTCGACCTTTAATACCAGGTACATACAACAGCGTCTCCAGAAGTCTTTCTCAAATCTTTAGATTAGTGTACTATGTTCTTTCTCATTGCTCAGAAAGCATATTTTGTGTCAATCTTCCACTGCAGAATCCTCAAAAGCAGTAAACATACCACATTCACAGTATACACATCAAAATATAGTTTTGTATCTGTACCGGTGACTTTTTCATTAAAATTTATTCCCTGTTTAAATCACGCATTCTTTCATAACATTTTCATAACTGGTCTCTTAATCCATTTCTTTCTATATGCCCTTTTTTTTTTTTTTGTCTTTTTCGTGACCAGTAAGGGGATTGCAACCCTTGGTGTGGTGTCGCCCACACCACGCTCAGCCAGTGAGCGCACAGGCCACTCCCACATAGGATCCGAACCCACGCCCAGCGCCGCACTCTCCCGAGTGCACCATGGGGCCAGCCCTCTTTCTATATGCCTTTTAAGATAACACCTCAGGTGCAGGAGTCATTAAAGTTGTGTGCCTAAGATGTTTTGCAGAACCGTTAAAACAAGCTTAGCCCAACGCAAGCTGGGCTAAATTGGTTAAGCCCAAAGATCTCTCTACCGAGCCTGCATGAATGTCTGATGGGTGACCATATGTTATCAGAGGGCCAAAACCTCCACTTGCAGATCCTGCTGACACTGCCATTTTCTGAATATGCAGAGGCATGCAGATAGCTCATGCCTGGGCAGATCACTGAAGAACTTCCTCAAACCCTTTAGTCAATCAAGCTTCCCCCATGCCTCACTCCATCCCTAACTACTTCCCTATAAAGATCACTTCTTTCCTGAGGTAGACAAGATGGATCTGAGACATATTTCTCCTGTTTTCTTGCTTGGCTGCCTTGCGAATAAACCTTTCTTCAGCTGCAAAAACAAGTTTGTTTCAGTGTTTGGCATTCCTTTGCACATGGGCAAATGAACTTCATTCAGTTTGGTCACAAAATCTGTAGTTGTGCTTTTAGATTATTTAGCATTTTTAAATAAACTTAAACCCATTTTTTTGTGATACAGTAGAAAAAGACAAAATGTTTGTGATCACACTAAATCAGAAAGTGGACTCCTTGATTAATCACCTGCAAAATATAATGAATAGAATAGCATAAAGAGTACTTAAAAAAAAACTAGTTAAGGAAATTAGTAATAAACTAATATATGATAATACCTAAAGAAGATAAGCTGGAGAATTGAAAAGAACATAGAATAACTGGAACAAACAGAAAAAAAACCTAAGACAGTAGTTTTAAAATCATATATATTTTTTGAATCATGCATGTACTTAAAATCATATATATAAATATATACATATATATCAGTAATTTCACTACATGTGAATAGAATAACATGTTAAATAAAATTCAAATTTGATGATCTGGATTAAAAATTACAACTATATATGTCTTAAAAGAGAATGATTGAAATATAAATAAATAGAAATTAAAATGTTATGGAAAAATTATATGCCAAAAAACATTGAACAAAATAGTATAGTTTTTCTAGTTAGATTTTTAAAAAAGAAAATATAGAGAAAACAAGAAAAAATTATTACTTTAAAAATATTAGGCCACCAGGAAGATATAAAAATCAATTTTCAATCACATCACCAAAAAACAGCTTCAAAATATATGAACCAAAAGTTGACAAAACAAAAAGAGAAATACACAAAACCATAATCATATAAGTAGATTTTAATGCATTTTATATAGTAACCAATAGAATATGCAGACAAAATATCAACTTAGAAATATGTAAGTTGGACATATAGCTATTTTAACTTAATTGACGTATGTGAAACACTCACCACATGACCTCAGAATACAAATTATTTTCCTGAGCAATTTTGTTTTTGTTTTGTTTTGGGTTTTTTATTATATATAATTAATGTTTTGATATACACATGAATGGTGAAGTGATTACTACAGTCAGCTAACATATGTCAAGTAAGCATATCCATCTCATATAGTTATCATTTGTGTGTGTGTGTGTGTGTGTGTGTGGTAAGACATTCCAAAGTCTACAATCTTTTAGCAAATTTCCAATGCACAATGTAATGTAATCTACAGTCATCGTGGTGTACATTAGCTCTCTAGAACTTATTTGTACATAATTGCAACTTTGTACCCTTTGATTTAGATCTCCCCATTTTCCCCCAACTTCTTGCCCCTGGTAACCACTGTTCTACTCTCTGTTTTTATGTATTTTACATTTTTAGATTCCACATATAAATGTGATCATCCAGTATCTTTCTTTCTATGTCTAGAGATTATTTCACTTAGCATAATATACCCCAGGTTCATTTATGTTGTCACAAATTGCAGAATCTCCTTTTGTAAAGCTAAATATTCCATTGTATATATATCTCACAATTTCTTTATCCATTCATCAGTCAACGGGCACTCACATGAATAATGCTGCAATGAACATGGGAGCACAGATATCCCTATAAGGTGAGATATCACTTCCTTAGGGTATATACCCAGAGGAAGGATTGCTGTGTCACATAGTAGCTCTATTTTTAATTTTTTGAGGACCTCCATAATGGTTTCCATAATGGCTGTACCAATTTACATTCCCACCAACAGTGTACCCAGGGTTCCTTTTCACCCTCACCAACTCTTGTCATATCTTGCTTTTGTTGTTGTTGTTGTTGTTGGCAGTAATAGCCATTCTAACAGTTAGTAGGTGATATTTCATTGTGGTTTTGCTCTACATTCCCCTGATGATTACTGATGTTAAATACCTTTTCATATACCTGTTGGCCATTTGTATTGTTTTTTGGAAAATGTCTAATCAGGTCCTTTGCCTATTTTTTAATCAGATTATTTGCAGGTTTTTCTTTTCCTTTTTTTTTT
The DNA here is from genome assembly GCF_000696425.1 of Galeopterus variegatus. NCBI lineage: Eukaryota > Metazoa > Chordata > Mammalia > Dermoptera > Cynocephalidae > Galeopterus > Galeopterus variegatus. The sequence goes on along the minus strand of NW_007727418.1, from coordinate 271,433 downwards.
TTTTTTTGCTATTGAATAGTGTGAGTTCCTTATACATTTTGGATATTAACCCCCTGTCAAATATATGGATTGCAAGTATTTTCTCCAAATCCACAGGCTGCCTTTTCATGCCATTGATTCATTCCTTTGCCATCCAGAAGCTTTTTAGTTTGGTATAGTCCCACTTGTCTATATTAGCTGTTGTTGCCTGAGCTTTTGGTGTTATATCCAAAAAATCACTGCCAACACCAATGTTAAGGAGCTTTCCTCCCCTGCTTTATTCTAGGAGTTTTATGATTTCAGGTCTTATGTTTAGGTCTTTAATACATTTTGATTGATTTTTGTGCATGGTGTAAGATAAGGGTCCAATTTAATAGTTTTGCATGTGGATATGCAGTTTTCCCAGCAACATTTATTTAGGAGATTATCCTTTCCCCATATTTTAGATGATCTTGCTGGAAATTAGTTGCTTGTATATGCTTGGGTATATTCTGGGCTCTGTATTCTGTTGCATTGGGCTATGTGTCTGTTTTTCTGCCAGTACCATATTGTTTTGATTACTATAGGTTTGTAATATAATTTGAAATCAAGAAGTGTTATGCTTCTGACTTTGTTCTTCTTTCTCAAGATTGTTTTGGCTATTTGAGTTCTTTTGTTGTTCCATACAAATTTTAGATTTTTTTCTTTAACTGTGAGTACTGCTATTGAAATTTTGATAGGGATTACATTGTATCTATATATCACTTTAGGTGGTATGGACATTTTAACAATATTAATTTTTCTAATCTATGAACACAGGATATCCTTTCATTTATTCAATCTTTTTCAACTTCTTTCATCAATGTTTTATAGTTTTCAGTGTATAGATTTTTCACACTCTTGTTTTTCTATGTGTAACTTGAATACTTACCAACATAAGCCATCTATTAGGCATAAAGTAAGTTTTAATGTATTTTAAAGCATTGAAAATAAACAGATCTGTCTTTTAATTACAATATGTTTAAGCTAGGGACAAATTTTTAAAGATAATAGCAACAAAAAATCCTCCTATATTTGAAAATTAAGCAATGCACTTTTCAATAAATGATGAGCAAAGAATAACTTAAAATATGAATGATACTAAAAATATAATATTTAAAATATATGTGAGACTCTGAAGCAATGTCTACAGGAAAATTTATAGTGCTAAATGTATATTTTAGAATAGATCAATGCTCTAATAATTGATCTCACAGAGCTAGAAAACAAACAAAAAAATTATACTCAACAGTAGTTGATACAGGGAAATAAAGATAACAGTAGAAATTTGTAATGTAGAGAAAAAAATCTGCCACAGAGAAAGACCACAAAACCAAAAGCTGTTTCTTTGAAAAAGCTATTAAAATTGATAAATCCCTAGCAAGAATGACCAAAATAAAATGACGAAAGTGAAAAGAAATAGTACTAGGAATGAAAAAAGAAACATTGCTACAAATATTTCAAATATTGAACAGATAAAAAGAGTACATTATGAACAACTTTATGCCAGTAAATTTGATAATGTAGGTGAAGTAGTCATGTACCTTGAAAATACGGTTTATGAAAAATTACACAAAAGTATAAAATGAAAATAGTCCTATGTCTAATAAAATGAATATCTAATTAGTATCTTCATTGCAGATAAAACTACTAGCTTAAATGACTCCATCCATGCATTTTTTTGCCTCACATTCTGGAAACAAAATGTCAATAACATACACAAACCGTGTATCTTAAAAAAACAAAAAAAAGGGTAAGTTTCCAACTCCTTTTATTAAGCAACCATAACTTTGACACTAAAGCATGATAAATACTTTAAAAGAATGAAAAACTATAGACCAATATTTCTCATAAAGACACAAAAATTTTAAACAAAATATTAGCAATCCTAGTCTACTATAGTATACCATGATCAAATTAGTTTTATTTCTAGGATGTTAACTTGCTTAAACAATTTCAAAATCAATGTAACATACCACATTCAGGAAATTTAAAAAAAAATCCTGTACATAATAAATACATAAATAATTATTTAAAATAAATAATATCAAAGCACTTTATAGATTTCAAATACATGCAGGATAAAATAAAACAAAAAAATATTAGCCAACCAGGAATGGAAGTGAAATTCCTTAAATTATAAACTTGCATTTTTAAAAATCTATATAATATAACCTGATTAATGGTAAAATCTTAAAAGCTTTCTCGCTGATTTGAGAATGAGAAAAAAATGCCTTAGATTTATCATTATAATGGAGAATACATCCAGGGCTATAAGGCCAATAAATCAAAATCATGAACATAAAAATTAAAAAGAGGAAATAAACTGACATGCACAGCTGCACAAATGTGTACATTGAAAAATCAAAAGGCAAATAAATTATTAGAATTTATTATTAATTTTTAAGTTGCTGAACCTTAAATCAATATGTAAACATCAATTGTATTGTTAGGTACCAACCACATGAAATTATAAAATAATATTTTAAAAAATATTTAATTTGACATTATCAAAAATATTCAAAGTACTAGGAAGAAATGTAACAAAATCTGTCCAATATCACTATGTAAAACCCAAAAAATATTGCTGGCAGAAATTAAATAAGACCCAAACAAATAGAGTTATGTACCATTTCCAAATATTGGAACATTTTGAAGACAATTCTTCCCAAACTAGTCTACCAAATCTCTGCAATTGCAATCAAAATTTAAGCAGAAATTTTGGGGGGACAGGAAAATTTATAACCTGATTCTAAAATGCATAAAGAAATGCAAATGACCAAGAATAACCAGACAGTCAGCCAGAGCACCATGGCTGTTCATGTGGCCTAGACTTCCTCAAGGTGTGGCAGCCTCAAGGCTGTCAGACATCTTAAACAGAAAATTAGGTCTCCAAAAATAAGTTAATTAAAGGATAGATACAAAAAATTTTGTAGCTAACATCATACTTAATAATGAAAGATTAAATGTTTTCCGCTGAGGTCCTAACCATCTCAAGACACTCCCCATCACCATTTCTTCTCAACATTTTATTGGAATGCCTAGAAAGTGCAATAAACCATGGAAGAAAATAAGGATGAAGTAGTAAAAAATTCTTTATTTACAAATGAGAATTACATAATAGTATATCCACTAGCCTTTGTCTTCATATAATAGAACCAACTGCAAATTTTTTTTATTCCTAGAGACAGCTGTGACAGGCTCATGAAGTCACAGACTGCCTAAAAGATGAGGGTAGGGAAGGATAATGCTGTTGACCACAAAATTGAGTAGCGGCCCATATATTCAGCTGTAAATTCACAAGGTTCACCAGGGTCATGAACAAAGGCAATGCTGTGGTTTTGTTCAGAAGGTTACTCTCAAGTTCTTCATATTTTCTTTTTCTTTACTATCCATACATGGATGACTCTAAGGTTTCTTGCTTGTATGCCTGGGAGGATAATGAATCAATATTTATTCATTGATATAGTGAATATAGGAGAAAAAGAATATTAACAGGGAAGGGGGGCAAGGATGACTCTAAGGTTTCTTGCTTGTATGCCTGGGAGGATAATGAATAAATATTTATTCATTGATATAGTGAATATAGGAGAAAAAGAATATTAACAGGGAAGGGGGGCATCTCTCCAACTTGCCAAGAAAAATAACTTAAACAACTTCCATCTTATGCTTTCTTTTTTATTCTATGAGAAATAATCTTTTCCTGTATTCTTCACCACAGCCTGTAGTGAATTTTTTTGTCCTTTTTGCCAAATATTCAACATTCTATGTTTATGACACAGTGTGAAGTATGTAGACAAAAGTGTTGTAATGATACATTTCCAGTAATTTTAACTATCCTAAAGTAGTTGAAAAATGGAAATTAGCAAAAAAGCTTTCTTAGTGTTCAAACTAGATACTTCAAAGTTCAAACTACAAAATTTATGAGTTTCTTCTGGGCAGTACGTTTGCCTTCACTCAGAAGCTACTTACTCTGTCTTGACATCTATTTATAACTATCTTGATTTGTAGTGAGGACAATGACAGTGAAGATGCCCATAATAACCACATATCCTAAGCACTGTGATTGGTAAGTTACATTATTTCTAATAATTCTGACAACCATTTTAACTATCCTAAGAATACACATTATTTACCCTCAATTTATTGATGAGAAACAGACTGAGAAATTAAGTAATTCACCCAAGCTAATAGGTGCAAAGCAATGCTTCAACAGGAATGTTTCTACTACACCACACTTCCTGAACAAGATTATTATTTATGTTCCTCAGTGTTACATCCTTGGTCTTCTGCTTTCCTAATGCAACATCTGCTCATAAGATGACTGATCTCATCAAATTTATGGCTGCAACTACCACCTGGAAGCTAATGACTCCTAGAATTACCTTCCAGTTAAGGTTTCTTTCTTGAGTTCTAGATCTGTGTATCTTACTGGCCCTAGGACATCCCTACTTCACTGCCCAACACTAACCTCAAATTTGACATTTCCCAAATTAATACTTCATCTTCTCTATCACCTCCCTGTATCCGTTCATCCTCTCCCAGCCCTTATCTTCCAAATGAGCAATATCAAACACCTCGTTTCCCAAGCCAGGAGAGATCCTTGACATTTTCCTCTCCTTCAACCCTCACATCCAATTGAAAACTTAATCCTATTGATTCTACCTCCTTAGTGGTTCATGAACCCCCAAATCCATTCTTTCCTCTCCACCTCCACCGCCAGTGCTTTGGAACATCTTATAAAATTTTCCTGGTTTACTGAAATAAAGTCAAATATTCTACTCTTAATGCCACTCCAGACTTATCCTGTGCTTCATAAAAATTTATTTAACTTCTCATGTAAATTTTTTCATTTCTTAAAACCTGAAAGTAGTGTGGCTCAAGTAAATTTTCTTACTTGATTTTTTAAGCTGAGTGTAGTGAATATAACTGCACTATTACTAAATAGTTGCAGGTTTTATAAATGGAATTTTTAATTACTTTCTCTGTTATTCTTGCATTGTGTGCATGTGATCAAATATCTTAATATTTTATTTCTTAAATGACCTGGTCTCTTGTCACACCTCCTGAAAGTTCATGCTCCAAATGGATGCCACAATGATCTTTTTCTAAAGTATAAATCTGATTCTCTCCTGGTCCTGCCTGAAATCTTTCAATGGCTCCTTACTACCTCCAAGACAAAAATCCAAAATCTTTAACATAAAAGGAGAGTCTGAGGTCATTTTCTGGAAAAACAACTGACAACCATCCCCCTGTAACAGCCCCTGAGGACATTACTTGATTATGTTTTTAAATGACCTAAAGTTATATAGTAAAGGTCAGTTCTATTCACCACATAGATCTTAAGAAGTTCAGAAGATTCCATTTAAAGAGACTTCCTGAAGAAATGTGTATATGTGAGTGCCTAAATAAGTAAATGCCAGTAAACTAGAAAATGACGTCACTATACTTTCAGATTTTTATGAAATGGAAAAACTTACATGTGAATAGCAAATCATTAAAAATGCAGGATTAGTCTGGAGTGGTATAAGAGGTTGAATCCAGGTCATAAGGGAAATTAAACATTAAGAGACAGACCATGTTTAAATAGTACATGAAAAACTGATAAAATTATGGAATGGAAGAAATTGAAGGTTCTGCAGTCATTACCTAATCTAAAGGTCACAACTGAAGGCTGAAGGTCAGGTTTTTCCTAATGGTAGATTTTATCTCATGTGCACATAGTTTTTAAACTTCCAAATTTTAATATCCTAAGCCTTTTCTAAGTTTCATCCACACATTTGTGTCAGTCCATGAACTGTTACTGATCACAACAAAATAACTATGAAAATTGAGTATAAACTTTTAGAAACGTTTACAGCAATTTGGCAAAGTAATCACATTTTTGTTGAATCCAAACATGAGAAACTAAGTCATGCTCATATTTTTATACCTTTGAGTTTTTTTAGTTTATTCTTTCTAGTAATTCATGCTTATCATATTTTACAAAAGTATCAGTCCACAATAAAGTGGAATTTTTTTTTTAATTAACCTTTATCACCAATAGTTTGAATTGCACTGCTCTGGTCTACCATAATCCCACGTTCTCATTCTTATTTTAGGCCGGTTTCACTTCAAAATCAGGCCCCTGCTGGCATTTGAGTTGAGACCTCTTCTCTTATTAAATTAAATTTATTTACAGATGAGGCTGGAGACCAACAGCAGTTCTGATAAGTGTCTTGCCAAAGTCTCAAAGAACCTCATATCTCTCTACACATTACATAAACCCAGTGATGTTTGCCTGGAGACTTAAATTTTTTAAGCCCCTCAAAAAATCTGCAGCAAAACAAATGTCTAATGGGAAGCTGTTATTAGTACGTCATGGCTATATGTCAACACACATCATGAGCTGCACTTTTTCATGTAGACAGAGAGACCAGAGCTCCTGAAGATTAAAGAAGCTGAGAGTGAGCTGGAAACAAGCTCAACCAGTTGGAGGATGTTTCAGCAGGCAGGTGTAAGCTCAGAGCCATTTGAATTCTCCCTTTCTTTTTGGATTTATCCGTCTTCAAACCAATGTGATCACATGATTCCAGGGGCCAAGCACTTGGTTCCCTGATACAATTTTCTTTACAATTTCAGCTTACTGAAGCGTATCATATCTCTGAATGCTACAATGTACAGAGCACTACCCTGATCTTCCAGAGCAATTACCTCACCCATACCCAAGACACATCCCTTACTTACCTAGAAGCAAAGCTTAGAGCAGAAACCTTCCCCAATGATTTCTAAGTCTTTCCAACTGTGTTAAATACAAATTTAATTTTTTGACTTTTCTCTCTTTCTTGTCATCATCCATAATTTTTAAAGCCCTCTCCCCCACTCACTGAATTTATCTCCAGCTTATTACAAATAATGAGAATGTGGAGTTGAGATTCACAACCATGCATGTGTTAGAAGAAGAAAATCAAGACAAAGAGAGAGTAGAAGTATAGCTGGAAAGCTGATTCTTCAAACTTAATTCCAGATTTAAATCCAAGTGTGTTTTGGGGATGGGTTATAAGTTTTAATCCTGGACAGTGTTATAGAAAATTTGGGTTCCCTTTCAATACAGAATACCTTTCAATACGTTAACACACAGGCTGCATGTGAAAAATATTTATCTAGTAAATGAATTGATGAATGATGATTTAATCAATCAATGAAATGGCTGTAAGACTCACTGGAAAGATTTCCCTTGAGGTGGTTCTTTTCCCAAATCATCCTTCCTCTGCCAAGACCAGACTCTGTAAGTGCTCACCTTACTTCTACCATGCCAGACATTTGCTGTCAGTTCACCATCAGTCACTGGAGTACCCAGTGTGGAGTGTCATAGACCTGGTGTATTGAGAGTAAACGGGACTCTGCTATGGCTGGCAGGGAGTCCTGCCTGGGAGCTGACAACTGCACGGAATTGACTGACAGGCTTCTGCAAGTAGACATGGATAAGCCAACATTACGCAACCCTGCCGAGACAATGTAGAGAGGGGACGTAGCTAATTTTAAAAATCACATAAAAAAACTTTCTCTATCTGGATTTTTTGTTCTTTATGTTTTCCACATAAGGGTCTGCCTCCAAAGAGATATTATATAGGGAAAATTAATTTTATTTTCATTGATCATCATGATACCCACACCTTGAAGTAATTTTAGACTGGGTAAATTTAGGAAGAGTTACCCAAACTAAAAAAATTGGTTGAATCAACTCTGGCAATCAAAGGGGTAACAGATGTTGTAGCCAGGCTGCCCTCATATATTGCCAGAAAATTAAGTAGTGATTCTACACGGATTGAAACATTTTACATAATATTCCAAATGGAGTCATTCTTATTTTAGCAACTAATACTGCAAAGTTACTTTTTAAAAGATCGTATCATAGAGAGATCAAAGATTTCCAATACAGCCTAGCTATCCTGAAAAACCAGGAATTTTCTGTTGCTGCAAGTGATTTCTACAATATGAATATACTTCTGCATGTTGGTACCAAATAACCTTAAGGAAGAAGGTAAAGCATTTGTTTCCAGCTTCTACAAGGTATTTTTATCACAAAGTCACTGGTAAATTGTGAGATTTTTACTCAATGACATTGTTCGCAGCTAACATGGAATGCCGGATGAAAGTAGGAGGCAGATTCTTCGTTGTCCTTCATGCATTATACTACATTTAGGAGACTCACCTACACATGATGCTGCCCTGGGCACGGAGCAACAAAGAGATTCACATCTTCGAAGGCAGCAGCTGAGCACTGGCCCTGTCCACAGAGTAGCCTTCTGTGAAGTGAGATGAAGCTTTCAAAATTTCTCCTACACTATAGTTGCAAGTGCCTAAAATTCTACAATTTGTTATTTTGTGTATTACATGTATATTTAAGAATAATCAAGGGTTTTAAGCCATGATCTTACTGCAAAAACTGAACAGGAAATAAGTATCCTTTTATGTTATAAGTCAGAGTTCATAAGTTACCAGATTCTTACCTAAGAGTTGGATTTAATGGCCTGAGAGGAAGAGAAGATCCTGAGAGTACTGGTCACCAAAGTAGACATCAACCACAAGAAAAGGGAGGCTGAGGTGCCAAAGATAAAACAACCTACCTGTGTGGATTAGCTGTGTCTCTAGTGAAGACAGACACATAACAGAATCTCCAGACCTCAAATCCTGCCACCGTGGATACCCCAGAAGCCTGAGCACAAAGGAAACTTGGGGCAAATGAATTATTAATTACCAGCCAAGACTACAGCCCCAAACCTCTGGGTTATCTTCTATGTAGGGGAGCCCAGTTGAACTTTGAAGATTCTTTCTGACCCTCCAGGCACACAGTCTGCTCCACACTGCTTTACCTTTCCCACTGCAAGCCAGGGCAGTGTGGCACCATCTGGCTGCACCTTGTGGGAAAGAAGAGAGGGAAAAGATCCAAAGGAGAGAGATAAATCAAGAAACTCAAAGGAAAGGGGACCTGCAGAAGAGACAACGTTTAACTTCTTTTCTTCTCACTCCCGCTAAATGCATATGTTTGACTCACTTGAGAATTTATACTCTTGGAAGTTGGGGGCGAGAGTGAGGTGGGGGAACCTTGGTGGAGATGCAGTGAGTAAAGAACGGAGACTGTAGCCTGAGCTCCCTCTAAAGGTTAGGGTGTGTCACTACCGCGTTGAATTGTAACTCAAGTACAGATAAGCACGTAGGAAACAGGACACAGAGCTCTGGTTTTCTCTTCTCTTGATCCATTTCTACAGACTTGACAGGAAGCATTCCACATGTGGCTTTGCCATTGAGCGAAAATTGTGTATTTTCCTCAATGATTGTAGTGGACATAGCAGAACTGGTTTAAAATACACTGACCTTAAAGTTTACTAAATTAATTAATTAGTTAATTAATGAAGCAGTACCTGAATTACTCTAAGCATCATTTCTTCATCTGTAAAAAAAGGGATGAATTGAATATGTTTTTAAGATCACTTTTTCTTAATTTCTTAGTTCATAAACTCCATTATTTATAAATTACTAATTTATCTAATATTTTAATTTTATAATTATGTATAAAATACTTTTAATAACTACTCCATTTATGAATTCATAGATTTCTTAAGCTCATGATTCTGAAGTATTTTGCAACTAAACTTTACTTTTCTATTACTTAATCTACACATAAATCTTCACAGGTAATTCCTGATGTGCCTGTCTCTCAACATAATCTGATTAATGTGTCTTCTGTGATTGCATCTTATTAGAAAAAGGCCCTCAATATATCAAAACTTTTTAAAATCATGGTATATTTTCAAAGTTTCCAATGAGTATTTGGATGGTTATCTTACAGTTTAAAACATGAGAAACAGGTACAAGTTCTAAAGAGGAAAGACATTGCTCTCTCCTTTCAGCTACCTCATGTCTGAATAGCTGTATCTATCCATAACATCTTTCCAAATCTGTCTATGCTTTGTGATCCTGCTTCAGGTAACAGGAAGAGCAAGAAATTTTAACAAAATTGTTTCACCACTGTTCTCTGGCTATTTGAATGAACCAGGAAGAAAAGGGACCTCGCATTAGCACCCTCACATTTTAGGTTTGCTCCTATAAGGATTATAATGTCATAAAATAAGTAATATGTGGATGGGGACAAAGACAGTAGGGCAAACAGTAGCTATGTATGTAGCTCCCTTCTCCTGAACACTGAAGTCATACAGCACAGTTACAGGTTAACTCTGTAAAAACTCCGAGTGTAAGCTTAGCTCAAATACTGCCGACTGTTGACACCAAATACCCTGCAAATTCTAGTGGCATGCTCATGCTTAGATACACTAATAAACTTAATGTGACATGACCCTATCTGACAGATAGACCGATGAATAGATAGACGATATATAGATATAAAATCTCTTTAAATTACACCCTTTGACATAGTGTATGTTCCATGAATAAAAGAACACTAAAAAGGTTTTCAATTTTGTAGAAATTTTTGTCATGTGTAAGTGTGGTTAGAACAGAGGGGGTTTTTCATATATTTTTGGTCGACGATATATAGATATAAAATCTCTTTAAATTACACCCTTTGACATAGTGTATGTTCCATGAATAAAAGAACACTAAAAAGGTTTTCAATTTTGAAGAAATTTTTGTCATGTGTAAGTGTGGTTAGAACAGAGGGGGTTTTTCATATATTTTTGGTCCACTTCTATATCATTTGTAAAATGCTATCAGTTTGGCAACTTTGCTTTTTTTTCTCAGTCACTTGCCTTCTTCAGTTTTTGATCAAAAGCAATGTCTGAGTTGAGAAGCTAAAGGCCTGGGGGGGGGTGCTTTCTCGCAAAAGACAACCAGCAAGTGCTAAAAGGGAGCAGGGCTCAGAAATGCAGCTGAGTGCTATGTTTATTTTTGATTCAAGCTTGATCAACATCTAAGTGGGGGGGATTATTCTAATTTTGCCCGCAGCAGCAGCATAATTTCACATCAGTACACTCACCCTATCACCACTGGTGGCCTCCAGTAACAAGGCATGAGCTTTTCAAGTTGTGCAAGGTTTTGGTGAGAAGATACTATTATTGCACAAACTTTACAGTTATAATCCATAAAAAAACTTTCATTAAAGACGTGCTTTCATCAAATGTTGAAAAACTCAGTCATAACATTGGCAGTTTAAAAAGAAAAATATGGTAATGTAAACAAGCCATTGTCCTGAACTCCTTCCTTCAATTTATATTTAATTAATACTTATCGAACGTGTGCCTGTGACAATACTAAACACTATAATTTTTTTTTAATTCTCACAACATTTCTGTGAGGTTGGTAATGTTATCATCTTATTTTACAAATGGGGAAACGGAGGCCCAAAGTTAGACAGCAATAAAGTAGTGGTGCTAGGATTCTGCTTCCACCACCCATTCTCTTAATATTCGAACCTGCTTCCCAGTATCCCCTACTGTTCCTCAGTCACTTGCTTTCTTCAGTTTTTGATCAAAAGCAATGTCTGAGTTGAGAAGCTAAAGGCCTGGGGGTGGTGCTTTCTCGCAAAAGACAACCAGCAAGTGCTAAAACGGAGCAGGGCTCAGAAATGCAGCTGAGTGCTATGTTTATTTTTGATTCAAGCTTGATCAACATCTAAGTGGGGAGGATTATTCTAATTTTGCCCGCAGCAGCAGCATAATTTCACATCAGCACACTCACCCTATCACCACTGGTGGCCTCCAGTAACAAGGCATGAGCTTTTCAAGTTGTGCAAGGTTTTGGTGAGAAGATACTATTATTGCACAAACTTTACAGTTATAATCCATAAAAAAACTTTCATTAAAGACGTGCTTTCATCAAATGTTGAAAAACTCAGTCATAACATTGGCAGTTTAAAAAGAAAAATATGGTAATGTAAACAAACCATTGTCCTGAACTCCTTCCTTCAATTTATATTTAATTAATACTTATCGAACGTGTGCCTGTGACAATACTAAACACTATAATTTTTTTTTAATCCTCACAACATTTCTGTGAGGTTGGTAATGTTATCATCTTATTTTACAAATGGGGAAACGGAGGCCCAAAGTTAGACAGCAATAAAGTAGTGGTGCTAGGATTCTGCTTCCACCACCCATTCTCTTAATATTCGAACCTGCTTCCCAGTATCCCCTACTGTTCTCAAAGAAGAGCTTTGTGCTGTAGCAGGCATTGAGCTTCATATGGGCCTCTTTAATCCATTTTAGCTCTGGATAGCTGTAAAAGGATTTGTTCAATTGTAACTGTTCACAGTTCTCATAACCTGAGAAAATTAAAATGTTCCAGATACAACAGTAAACTTAGGCTTCTCCAGCAAGGGCCTAGTAATCTAAGATATTCTTGCTATGAGAAATTGGAAGATTTCTGTGAAGCTTAAACTTCAGGGCCCTTCACTTCCTTGCACACTTTTGTGGCCCTAAGAGGTTTTAGTGAGGCATTCATATGATTCTTTGCATTTGAAAATTTGCAAAATAAGTTATTTTAACTGCAATCAGTTAAGACTATTGCCCCTTTCCACTTCAACTTTCTCTTCTTCACGTTTTCCTATGGTTTTTGGTGGCACTGAAGTAGCAACAGGAATTTTGAGATCCAGCCAAGGGAAATTTAAGATGCAAATTCATATATTGTTGGTTTAGTGTGGCTCCCAGTGACTTCTGTGCATACACACGTTTGTGCATTGCTAGTGGTTCTGGTGGAGCAGCGGCTGCCAGAAATGGCTGAATGATGATTCACCTGCAAGAAGGACCAGCGTCAAAGGCTTTATTATATTTTAAATATGAGTAGTGGAGATAGAAGGTTTGAAAATCCAGAACAAGGAACTAGTCTATGGAAAATTCTTCTATTTATCAGACATGTAGAATTGCAATAAGAGGAACCAATTCTCATCAATGACTGATGAAAGCTGAAGTTTACTCCTGTCATACTCAACATTCAGTTATAAATGCACATTTTTGTGGAACTGTGCAGAAAAGAATTTATCAGAATCTCTGTATTGGTAAGTCACAAACCTGAAGCAGTATTACAAAAAGCAAATATGGCTTCATATGAAGTCACATGTTTTACACATCCCAATGTATTTGATCAAATCCTAGTGCACTATGTATGATGCACTGTCCTGATGAAATGTCATGCAGAAATGCTACTAATGCAACCAAATGTCCTGAAGAAACAAGTGTTTCTATGACCAAGCTCCTACACATATTTATTCAATGTGTGTTATGTAAGAGAATTTGTTTATGCAATTACGTAGCCCATTACACCATAGCAGCAAATCTAAAATACGTTTGATTTCCTTACCTTATGTATTCCTTAGCTTCAGATTAATTTTATTTTTCTCAGAATCATTGAACATACCAAAATCCAAATGCATCAAGAAGTATCATGGTAAAAGCTAAGACCAAAACTCAAATGAATATATCTGTGATATTCATTGAGCACCAGCATCTCCTACTGAAACCTAAAGTGATACACCCAAGATATCAAATCACAAAATTGGGAATAAATGGCCTCTCTTTGGTTTTACCTTCATAAAGGATGTATCAGGGTAAGATTCTTCTTTCTCAATATCTTAGAGAGTTTTTAGTAAAATATTTCCTTCTGTTTTTATTTACAACCCTTCTCTCTTTACCCCAAACCTCTCCATCCTGTTTTCAGACACCCTAAACCAATTATCCTACCATATTCATAATTGCTCCTCTCTTTGGCCAACTATTCAATTAGCTTTGTATGTCTGATTTCCTCTTCCCTTAGAATGAGATATGGGTGATATTCATCTGGTATGAACCATTATTGTCATATAGTTGAGTTAATTAAATTCTGAAACAATCTTTATGGACTATAAATAGCTGCTGTCCTGTGACCCTTAGTGCTTCCTCCCACCCCTCCAGACAACCCGGACCTTCCTCCAGGACTCCTGAAACCCAGCCGCAGGCCAGCAGTGAGGAGTCAATGCGTTGCACACACAGGGCTTGCAGGACCTTTCTTCACCACTCTCAGGCAGTGGTCATTCTGATTGCTAATGCTCATGTCTTACTAGTTGTTAAACCATTTAAATTTAGCCTTAGACAAAATAATCTCCCAGATTCAGCTGGATCCTTGATCTCTTAGAGATTGCCCCTTGAATTCATCAGACATTCATTAGTCATCATGGAAAAGCATATTAAAATGACAATGAAATATTATGAATATACGTGCACAGAATAGGAGAAATGAAAAAGACAGAAAATACCAAGAGTTGGTAAGGATATACAGCCACTGCAGGTCTCATGCACTGTTGATGGGTATACAACTACCCTTGGAAACTGGTGATATTTACTAAAGCTGATCATGTAGTTACAGGTATAGTCCATGACCCAGCAATTCTACTGTAGGTAGAAAACCTACCTCTCTCTCCATACTACTCCTTCGCTCATCTTTTAGCAGGGAGACATTTACCCAGATTTAGTGTTACCTACAAAGAGACCACAGATGCTGGTTGCATTTCCTTCTCAGATTGACATATCAGCAAGAGAGCGTTTCGATGTGCACAGCTACAGCTCAATCCCAGTGCCTCACAGGCATTCCTTGTAAAGGGCTTTCTTGGACCAAAGCAGAATTTTCTACCACCCCCCTGCCTGGTTCTCTGATTTAATAACACCAGCACCCAGAATACATTACTTCCAGAGTTTTTTTCCTTCTATGCTCCACTTCTCTTTATCAACTAGGATCAAATGTGCACTCATGGTTCCTCTTTCTCCTTTTGGATGGAAAGATGAAGCAGGGATAAGCATTTGAACCATCTTAAAAATCCATACACTGGAAAGGTACCTGAACGATTTCCTAGAGAATACAGGCCAGGATAGGTGTGTAACCTAGCTATTTTTTCCCCTCAATCCAGCTTTATCTTCCTCATATTTGGTAAGAATATACCCCAGATTTTGATGTCAAATTTTCTGAAAATCTTACTGAAAGTAGGAAGTTCTACCTTCTTCTGGATCTGTAATGACATTTAGTAGAAATATGGAGGATCAAGCACTCCAAACCAGTCACCATTTAAAACCAAATATCTTTCCCTTTTTAGATTACCCTGCAAGAGATCACAAATTCCTATCTTGTAAATAACCTTTAACTCTTAACCTCCAACCCCAAAACCTTTCAAAATTTTTGTATTGACACTGCTGGGAATTCTTATGGAATCCCTAGTCTTTTCTAGAATCTGACATTTTATTTTCTTCTTCTAGGATAACTTATTCTCTCTGCCTATATAACTAGCACATGTTATTCTTGCCATTGCCCCTCACACATTTGTAATAAAGCACTTTCCCATGTGAGCCCCACACAGTCCTTCCCAAAGATGTTGAGTATGTGGCCACATTCTAATCTTACAGTCATCTCTCCTGCCTCTCCTGGAAAGATTATGCTTCTAATTTCTAGAATTAACTAATTTTCCCAAGTATCTTTTTTTCTGCCCTGTCCAACTATCCTGAAGCACATTTGCCAAGTGGCTACCCACCAAAACTTAAGCTTCCCTTTGCATAGCATTGGATCATTGCTGGGCAATATTTCCCATATTCTTTTGCATATCAATGAAGCTGTGTGACTACTTCTTGACAATGAAACATGAACAGAAGTGATGAGTATGACTTCTGAGCCAAGGAGCATAAGAAGTAGATGCATCTTCTCCATGATCTTTTATCTGATTTCACTAGCTGCATTAGAAAACTCTGAGGTCCTTACTGATGGTAGAGCCATGAGAGAGATGAGCCTGGGAATCATTACATAGAGGGAAGGCTCTTGCCAATCTGAAACACCTGGATTGAGTCACTATGAAAGGAGAAACCAGTTTCTATTGTGTTGAGCACTGAAATTTGGAAGTTTATATGTCATAGCTACTACCTTTAAGTAGATGAGGTGTTGAGGTTCATTCTATCCTTCACCTTTGTTCTAGCCAATAGCTGGGTGTGGTTTCATGAGGAGCGTGTGTCATAGATGCCAGATATAATTATCTCAACGGCCTTACATCCATCCTTAGAAAACTTTCATCTTTTGTATTGAGACCTTTACCTTATTTGACTTTATGTCAAGCTCTATTCCCAGTGTGAGATTATTTAGAGAATAGAAGGACCTGACATTCCAAAGATCAATGGCCAATCAAGTCCTTTCTGTTTTAGATTTTTTTTTTTTTTCCTTTTTTTGTCTTTTTTCGTGACCGGCAACAGATCGCAACCCTCAGTGTTGCCCCTGTACCGGACCAGGATCAGCAACGGGATCACAACCCTCGGTGTTGCGCCCGCACCTCGCTCAGCCAGTGAGCGGCCGGTCTGTATGTGGGATCTGAACCCTCGGCGGGAGCGCCACCACGCTTCCCAAGCGGCGCACTGTAGCAGTGCGCCACCGGGCCGGCCCCTGTTTTAGATTTTTTATTTCATCACCTGTCTCACTTATTACTCAATGAATGCCTCCCATAATCCATCCCATGACAGAAGAATGATCTTTTACAGTACTAAAACACCTTTGAACCACAGCAGCAGCAACAGACTTAATTTCCATTAAGAGCCAAAGAGATTCTCTCCCTTGCCGTTAGTAATTTGAATATCTGGAAGTAACCCAGCTGTTTAGATATGCAGAGTAGCCCTTTTGTCTTCCGATGGTTACAAGAAGTTGTAATTAATGCCCCAAAAGTATTAATACCATACTTGTCCCTTTCTGCAAACCAGTCAAATCCAGATATGTCAGAAGAGGGTGGCTTGGACATGTTAATTATCTAAAAGATTACTTTCACATACATAACCTATAGAGCAAAGTGTAATATTGGCTTCAACTCTCAGGCCTGGCCATGTTCCAATATGTTACTCTCGGAAATCTGGTCTCACTATTTGATATCAAAGTTGGTGTGCAGGTGGTGCTAATAGAATTTTCCCACCAACTAACTGTGCCTGTAAGTGAGACAGGATTCAAGTGAAACTTACAAGCTTTGATTAGCATCCAGTGCTTGTTCCACATAGCTGCCCTTTCCTACTTATCAGCCCTCCAAAAGACACAATGGCTTCCATTAAGCAAAAGTGACACCACAATAGTTATTACAGGAAAGGGCATTCATCATTGGAATATTTTAGCAAATGAATCACAACAGACTGATGGTGTAACTCTCATTCTAAGGCCAAAAACAAGAATTACATGGTTTATTTTAAGAGCACAGAAGAGCAAAAAACAGATTGAAAAACATATGATATCCCCTCCAGCTCAGAGCTCTACAAACAGCAATGGCATTTGCAAAGTTCTGCATGTCTTCTCAAATGTGGTTTCAGTTTTAATATGTGTTGACATCTTTCTCTATGTGCAGAATTAACTGGAAGAACAACAATTTGTGCTTTTTTCCCCCCCTTTAGCTACAGGGTGAGAAGAATAGGGGAATAAAACCAGCGATCTATATTTACTCTGAGCAGCCATACACTGCACATGGACACTTAAGAGAGTTTTCCTTCAGTTACTTCAAATTAGTATAATGAAAACATGCTTAGCCCTTGAGCCTTTAGCTACAGGGTGAGAAGAATAGGGGAATAAAACCAGAGATCTATATTTACTCTGAGCAGCCATACACTGCACATGGACACTAAGAGAGTTTTCCTTCAGTTACTTCAAATTAGTATAATGAAAACATGCTTAGCCCTTGAGCCATGGAATCAGTATAGTGCAGAGAAGATGCAGTAATGGAGTCTCCTTATATCCTCCTCTGGAGCAGAGACAAATGAAGTAGACAAGTAAGATGATTTGAAAAGAATTTTATTTTCCAAAACAAATAAGTGGTAAATGGACTGATTGAATGCAGAACTTCACAGAACCATACAAAGAACAGGAACTTCAAACTGTAATTTTAAAAACAGTGGAATGAAAAATTAAAGGGCTCTAACAAGAAACAAATTTTGGAAGAAAGAGAAAGAAACTGCTCACCAAGAATTGTACTGATTAGGAAGTGGGCAATTTAATTTCTTCAGGAGAGTAAATCTCCAGCATGAATTAATTTGCTTCACGCTGAGTCCTGCTGCTTTTTCTTCTTTTCTCAATCACTGTTTATTTCACAAAATCAGCACTCACCTATCTTCTTTGATTATTTAATTTCAGGAGGATTTTCCTTTCACAAAGCAGTTAGCACAGCTAAACCAGTCTCTGCATGTAATGTGTAAACACATTACAATGGCCTGCCTAAGTGTGGAGATTATTCATTTCATCTTGGAGACAACATTGTTTCGATGCTGTACTTCCCCTCCAGTGAAAACTCTCAGACATTCCTGAATCTATTTCCCACCGTGTGCATCTTTTGTTGACATTTACCAAATGCACAGGCTCTGATACAAGATCAGGAAAGTGGTATTCAAACCATGACATACATATTCTTATTTCTAAAAAAGAGGTGGATCATGCTCTATAGCTGATGGAACTAGCAAATAATACACAAAATGGCATTTTGAAATGAAAACTGGCATTGATTTCTTCATTACTAACATCTTTACGGATGTGTGAACTCTTCTGAGTTCTCATTTTATGCTTATGAGCCAGTATAAACACAAGGTTCATTAGGATTCAGGACTATGACATTTAAAAAATTGAGGCTGGTATCTCAATGGATTTCTCTTGGCAGAATATTTAAATAAACATAATGTGAAATATGGTACAAACATTTAGAAATAAACAACTAAAGATCCTCTAAGAAGTGTCACATAGTTTGTTTTTCACTTTGCCTCAAGGACAAGCATGACACATATGGCTTTTTCCTTTTATCTTTATTTCTGCTTCTTTATTGCTTCTGATTAGTGACCTCAACTGAGACTCATTGCTCATCACAAAGGCTGCTAATGGATTGTCTGAGCCTGCATGTGTTAGGATGGAATATTCCTTCTTCCCGGACCAAGGCCAGGATTTTTCTAACCCCTGTCCGTTCTACACAGAGATAATTATGGTCAGGTTATTCAAAATGATAATTGTGTTGTCCACATGATTTGAAATAAAATTCAACTTTCATTATGTTTCACGTAATCATATTTGTAATCTTCATATTCAATAGCAGGCTGTCAGATTGCCTCAATTTGAGCCAAGACATTTTCTTACCAAAACCCATCACAAGAAAGATATGATTGTGAAACCAAAGATTCATGTAGAGCTTCACAGTGAACTTTAACCATGAGATAACCTCTCAGATCATTAGCCTATTGTGATTCCATTTTTATTTTTTACTCACATACTTTGTCACTTTAGAGACATGAAAACGCTGTTCATTGTTGCTAGGAGATGGGTGGCTATGGCAACAGTGCGGGGCAGAGTCAGATGGAGTTCTGAAAGAATAGTCGTTTAGGCTCTTTTTTGATCTCCAAGTGACTCCATGGCAGTCCTGACCACAGAAGCCCCCAATCACGGCCTCTTCAGCTCATTTCAAAAAATATGCCACATGATTTCTCTTCATATGTCAACTCTCTCCATTAGCAAGTATCTTTTCGATGCTTAGCTATACACCATGAGGTTGTCTGAAAAGGAAAAAAACCTGGATAACAAGGGGGATTATCACTTTAACTGTGTTTTCATACTGTTATTAATTTAGTTCAGCTCTACTGCCATATGTTTCCCTTCAAATTCCACTGAACTCCTAGTGACTTTCATGGACGTCCCAGGCAAAGAAAAAGGGCGACATATGGTTCTAATAGTGGTTTGTTCATTCCTCAAAGATTGATGCATCTTTTAAAGTCATTAATCATAGTCTCTAAGACATCCTTCAATTTCTTCAGAAAGGAGTATCTTCACTAATTTGAAGGAGTCCTTACCATGCAGCCATAACTAGTATGACAAATAATGCTTCCTTATCTTTAATAACCTGGAATGAAGAGAAAAATATTGACTTGTTTCTTTTGTAATCAAGTAAAACAATAGCAAATTAAAGTCATAAATGGTCATAGGGATTTAGCTATTTTTCTAAAAATAATTTGCTCATTGAACCACATATTGATTTACTCATTATTTTTATCATGTCATTTCTCCTCAAAAAACTGACTCCTTTTTACCCATCACATCAATTCCAAACTCCTGGTCCTGATCCTCCTCTACCTGTACCCCACCAATCCAGCCAGCGTAGTTTATTCCCCTGTACGATCTTTCCTCTGGTCAGATCAGAGTAATCATTTCATTACCTCTCCCTTCCCACCCCCATCGCCTTACTATTCCCTCACACAGATTATCTCTATTTCTATTTCTCTATCTTCGCTGCTGCCATTTCCTAAAATGCCTTTTCCATCTTAAATGCTCGTATTGGTTCATGTATGTGTTGGATGCCTACTATGTTGCTAGCACCTGCGCTAGGTGCTAGTATTTAAAGAAGAGCATCGCAAGAGTTCCACACCATCTAATGAGGGTAATAGATTCATAAAAATTAACAGCCATCATTTTTACGTGTCCATTGTATGCAGGACTCATGTGGACACCAATCCTTATTTAATGCTCATCATACCCTTATGTCGTTATTGTCACTTGCAGCTAACAGAGGAAGGAACTCAGGCTCAGAGAGTGTAAGTGACTTGCCCAAAATCAGGGAGCCACATAACAGCAAACTAATTCTGTCTCACTTCAAGTGATTCTTATTCAGTCTATTGGCACTAGGAGATATTTCCAGTGATGTAAATGTGTATTATTCCAGGCTAGGAGCTTCAGAGGGAGTGATCAGCTCTATTAGGGAGGGATAGAGAAGAGTTCCTAGGGACAAGAAATGGGTTAACCTGTAAATAAAGAATTTGACAGTGAATGTGGACACTTTAGGAAAAGAGGTAAGCTTTGAACTCAAAGCCATTTTTAGCTTCTTGTAATATCATCCTCTCAATTCTCCCATTTCCCTTTTTCAATGTCTGTAATGTTACTAAGCTGTACACTAACCCTTGCTCATCCCATTCTCCTCTAAACACTGAGGGTGCTTTTGCAGCAGCCCCCTTAGAGCTTCAGTGAATACTGCCTTGTGCTGCTCAGGGTTTTCCAGACCATTCAGGGTCAGGAACATAGCAGATGATCTGCACATACAACTTACTGGCCATAAGAACTCCTCACATCTGTATTGTGCTTTATAGTTTATAAATTCTTTCATTTACGTGGTCTCCTTAGGTCTTTACGATAACCCAGTGAAGCGCGCCAGCATGCTGTTTTTACTCCCCATTTTACAGACTAGAGGAAACTATTTGAGTAGTTAATTGGAAAACCCAGGGCCACCCAGATTATAAATAAATGATACATCCAGGGAAAGAATCTAAGTGCTCTCTCCACTATATAAAGGATTTGATAGATGAATTGACTTCCATGTTTTAGCAGACATGTCAAGTCTCATGTCCACGTTAGCACCGCTAAGCCTGTAATGTAATAAAGGTTCTGTCTTTGTATAGATGTCCAACCAGTTTTACCTCAGAAAGGGGGAACTGCAGAATATTTTACTAAAGCTGTTCAACCATTTGATAGTTGAACCTACAGCAGAAAAAAAAAAGATTTTGAAATTGTGCATAAAGTGGCATGGTGGCTACTCTTGTCCACATGAGACTCCTGGGAGAACCAGATTAACAAGCCTCATACTTATTGTAAACAGCAGGTGGGTATTTCCCAGCCATCTGCTGACTTCTCCAGTTGAGAGCCCTTGAGAAAGTCACTAATATGGTCATGAATGGAATGAATGGTCCTCTGAATTAATCAAAGACTGCAGGGAAGTGACCAAATCAGACTCTCCCTCCTGAAGGCTGGGCTCACTGTCACAGCCTGGAGGGATAGATGATAGAACATAGGGTGAACCATCTCCTCTACTCGGCGCAAAGCTTGCTTTTCCTGCAATGGAAATGGCCTTCAGCCAGTGTCTCTAGGGCTAACCTGTGAACACACATCCTGAGTGAAGACAGGAGCCCTAAGGGAGGAGCCCTTTAGAGGGCCTCCTTGGAAGACACTTTTATCTCATAGCAAGTCAAACGTGAAATTTCCCTGCCATTTTTAACTCATGAGCCAGTAGGTTATAGTTTATATTTGAAAAAGCATTCAAGTCTCTGAGGGCTTCATGTGTCTTCCATCTGGCCTTCTCTTCTGCTCCAGACCCAGAAATAATTTTCCAACATTGATCACTGGGAGAGAATTCAAAGGACGCATGTGAGTTCCACTCATTGGTGATTCTGCTCAGAGCCTTGAGGCTGGCTCTGTCACAGCGGGCCTGCGTTTAACACTCCTTCCCTCATTATCTTCATTCACATTATTCTGCACATGCTGTTCTCCCTACCCAATTATATCGCTTTGAGAGAAGGAATTTGGTATGTGTATGTGTGCGTAAGTTTTAATCTTTCCACTGCCCTCTCTCCGAATCTTAGCATACTACTTTACATGTAATATATTTTCAGTAAATATTAAGTAAATAATATTTTCTAAAAGTAAGGTGCTGTACTCAATTGAGAGAGAGGAGAAGAATAAAATTAGTTAAAATTAGTTTTTAAAAGGTACTAGGGCCGGCCCGTGGCTCACTTGGGAGAGCGCGGTGCTGACAACACCAAGTCAAGGGTTAAGATCCTCATACCCCTCATCTTTCAAAAAAATAAAAATAAAAAAGTGTTAAAAATATTCAACCTCACTAGTAAATAACAAAAAAAAGTCATCTTTTTTTCCCCAGTGGACTAAAATGCTATATACCACTTTTCACTTATATATTTGGCAAAGATTTTTAAATTCTCTTTTCTTCCTTTTTTTAAAATTTATTTTTCATTTTGTAATGAGACTTCTCAATAGTCCACGAACAGTACTGGGGCCCAGGGCTGCAAGGGTCACTTTATAAATTACCAGAAGTTACTCAATTCTAATCAAATTCTTAATGACATGCTGCATGATCAGATACCTGCCCTGGATCTGACTGCTTATCCTTGACTTTGTCACGGCAACTTTCCAAGTTTCCCCTGTTCCCATCTCTTTTGATCCTGGTGATAATTTCTTCCTCGCTGTTGGATGTCTTAGCCGTCTAGTCTATACAAACCACACCAAGGCACCAGAGAGTTCAGAGCCAGCCTTCGGAAACAACAGCCTGTTCTCACCTCATTCAATTTACTACCCTCTTTTGGTCATAGTGGTCATCATAGTGACCTCCTCTTACACAACATTTAATAGGACTTCTTACCACCTATTTAATCTTGATTTTCCTCTACTGTGCTAAGTAAAAAACAATTCACATAAAACATTTCTGATGTTTGGAAAGCACCAGTACCATTCTAATTTTTTTTAGTTAATATATTCCAGATTCAGGATTTTTTTTTTTTTTTGAGGGGGGGAGGTGTGAAAATCCTTACTGTATTCACACACAAGTTATTGGCAGAAAGGTATTAACTAGCCCTATGAGCACTTCAATTAGTTCTCAAGATATGTCTTTCCTAAACTGCCTTTGCATTTTTTTCCATGAAGAATAAATTGTTTTCTTCCTTGGAAGGCCATAGCAATAAGAAATGAGAAGAAAGAAGCACGCCTGGTGCGCATCCCTGTTGCCTTGGAAATTATTGAATGTGCTTTGAGTTTCTAGCTGTTATAAATGTTACTTTCATAGACTACTAAAGATTCTCTTTAAAGTGACCCAGCCACTTCCATATTAGTCAAAACCTATTTTTTATGATGGCAAGAATATTTTGTCATAACACTAAAAATACATTTTAATAGAACCAACTTTCATAGTGATATGGATCAGTTTTAAAAATTGCATTGAGAGCCTCAATTTTATTTATGCCAAATTGAGAATATAAATAGTAAATACAGATGAACCTGTTGTGGTCTGAATGATTATGTCTCCCCAAAATGTATATGCTGAGATCCTAACCACAAACGTGATGAGTATCAGGAGGTAGGGACTTTGGAGTAAGTGGAATTAGTGTCCTTATGAAAGAGACTGTAGAGAGATCCCTCACCCCTTTCACTGTGAGAGGACACAGTGAGAAGACACTATCTGTGAACCAGAAACCAGGCCCTCGCCAGACACCAAATATGCTGGCAACTCGATCTTGGACTTCTTAGCCTCTAGAATTATAAGAAATAAATTTTTGCTGTTTATGAGCAACCCCAGTCTGTGGTAGTTTGTTACAGCAGCCCAAGTGAACTAGAACAGAACTCTCACAAAACCCAAGTACCACATTGTGTACCCGTTTCAATTTGTTTTCCCACCACCACTATAAGAAATAAATTTTTGCTGTTTATGAGCAACCCCAGTCTGTGGTAGTTTGTTACAGCAGCCCAAGTGAACTAGAACGGAACTCTCACAAAACCCAAGTACCACATTGTGTACCCGTTTCAATTTGTTTTCCCACCACCATCATATGCAAAGACAGATTAATTTCTCTATGTCCTTTCATTTTCCTGTCCAATCTCTGGTCATGATAATTATAAGCAGAGAGGATTGCCCAGGGGCAGATAACCAGAGGAAAATAGAGAAAGCAAAGAGACTGCATAATCTTCATATTAGATTCAATAATTTAGAGTTAACAATATATTACTTATTGTTTTTGTAGATTAATATTTTATATGATAAAAATGGTAACCAATAATGCACTTTAAAGGATACACCTTAAGAAAATACATTTTTAATTTACCAAGCTTTATTGTTATTATTCACATTGACTAAATGTAACTTCTTGAAGAGTTTGGAAAAAAATTATATCATGCTGTATTTTTAACATTTTAAAAAAACAATGTACAAAATAGTCTTCGTAGCACAAAAATGGGGTTCCAAACTGGTCTTGTTCATATGGATGGCTTCAATAAAAAAAAGAAAGTTGGTTGTGATTTTTAAAAATGAGATTTGTTTTTGATTCCCTTTACCATACTGCTTAGGCATTTTTACTGTTGAGAATTCTAAGATGGTCTATGGTATTTCCTAAGAAAATGAGCTTGACAAATAAATCACTAAGTCAGTTTGTACTCTGCAAATTGATTTTTTAATAAGAAGTAATAGTTTCTGTCTATTTACCACCTAATTTTTTTTTTATTTATCATAAAAATGAAAAAGTGGCCAGATTCATTCAGCAAAGGATTAAAACACATTCCCAAATGAATCTACATTAAAGTCTAATTCAGAAGAAATACAAAATTAGCCTCTCTTTAAGCCTTAGTAGGCTAACCATATGCTCTGGATATAATGGTACAGCCATAATTTTAAATAGTAGGTTCATTGATATATCCCAATTTTTGGTTCAAGGTGTGTGATTACTCCACCCATATAATTGTATGGTTTGATTTTGGCTGGCTTACTTTCAATTAGTGCAGAAATATTCATATCCGGAGGTTAGTTGGAGAGCAACATATGCCAACTAGGTATGAGGCATTTCTTGGATAATCTAGTAACTTTCTGCACCATAACCTCACTGTTCTCTTTACAGTTTTTGGTCACAGAAATGAATTCAATTTTTTTTTCTGAAGGCAATTCATCCTGGCTGTGCATGCTAAAAACCAGCAAGGTGATGTGGTACAAAGTTACACGGCACCCTGTGATTAAACAAGTTTGATTCAAAAGGTTCAATGCAAATTTTTAAGAGGATGAAATCACATGTCCAAATGTCATGTACTTTGACAACTTTTCTCTCTACTGCACCAGGATAACGGACTGTGAAGCCAGAGAGACATGGCTCTGTCATTTGCTAGCTGAAGATCTTTGTGAAATTTACTTTACCTCCACAAGTTTGTTTTCTCGATGGTAAAACAGGATGAAGAGTTTGCAGAAGTGCTAGCACCTTTAAAATGAACTAAAGAAATATGGGGGATGCCTGACACTTGGCCTGGCATATAACAGACACTGCATAAATGTTAGTTTCACTTTTCCCATCTCCAGAATACCTTAGTAATATGTCCCTTCATTGTAATTCTGACCTTACGTTTTACATAAACTCTGAACTTTGAGATACTTTTACTATTTGCATACCAATCTTCTCAATAAAGTTGACTGCTAGCTCTTCTGTGTGATTTCAACAGCTTTGGGAAGTTCCCCTGATTTCAAAAACACTTCTCATGCCTAAAGCTTCTTTTATAGGAAACAAAGGCATTTATTATAGAATCATACATAAATCTGAAAGTATAAATCCCCTGGAGAGAGATAACATCATGACTTAAATTCATACCAAGTTTTAGAGGACTTATAACAGATACTTTCCTTTGTTAATGGAGGGAGAGCAGGGGTGTGAACACAGGAGGACGGACAGTGTGGAAACCTGGGCCAGGAAGAGGGTCCACGGGGGGAGGAAAGGGATCTCCAAATAAGAGACAAAGTTCAGCAATCACACAATTTTTCCTTCAGACCAGACCATGCAAAAGGAGATATGATTTACATCACAATGGCATTTATTTATCTATTTATTTAACTTTTTAAAATTTGTTTTTGGTGACTGGAGGGTATGGCTATCTGAACCCTTGACCTTGGTATTATTGCTTTTATTTATAAAGCAACCTTATATCTAATTGTAGTAGAGAATTCAGTTTAATTTTTATAGTTTCAGTTTATTTTTATAGTGGTAATATTTTGTTAAAAAATCTGTTATTACTGGTCAGACTAGGGCATTTATATGATTGGAGATGGCATAATTAGAAATATGTCAGTGTCGGGGGAGAGGCTGTGCCCACAGGCGCTGTTGGTAGGTAGAGCTATGTGTGTCTTTAATATTCATAACTTAGTGTTATAAATTGGTGTTTCAAGGCCTGTTTTCCCCATGATTTGAGGAATAAATAAATGAACTATTGAGTGGAATTTACAGAGAAGCTATAGAAAGTTTTAGGTATCAAGCTTTCTAAGCCAATCAGTGTTCTAACCCCTTACCTTCTAGAATGACTAGGGGTTCCACCAGATGCTCTGAAATTATACTGGACACACCAGGCAGACAACCAAAGAAAGAAACAGAAAGAGGAAGGGTTTTAGGGTTTTTCTTCTTTTTCAGCCCAACATCAATGACTTTTTGTGACATGTGTCAGCCCAAGACATGTAACCTGATGCTGCTGTCAGGAGAGGTAGCCTGGTGGGAAAATATCAGGTGATGTAAGCAAATTCTGAAAGCACTGAGCTGTCAGACTTGAGTATTTATGGACTGTGATTGCACACTTACAAAGAACAAAGACCATGTGTATATTTTGAACGAGTATTCTGTAGATACTCAGGGAATATTAAACAGCAACACTTTATTTAGAAGGTCTTTAAATGTCCTCTTTGACAGTCAGGCTAGGTTCCTTAAACTGAAATGCATATTTTGTATTCATTCTTAAGCCAATGCCTTCCTGGTGGTAAAATATTCTTTCTTTTACCTACTCTCCTGAAGTTAATAAAATATTAGTTGTCCTTCAGTAGGAAGTTAAATACAATTTCTTCCTAGAAAATTTCTCTGGTTATTCCAGGCCACACTTAAAACTTCTTTCGTAATTAAAGAGAGTATAATGATTTAGTATTTTGCACTTTCTTTTTTTTTTTTTTTTTTTCTGGTCTTGATTTTAGATCCATTTTCTTGGCTTTGTTGTTTGTTCACCACAGTGAGGACTATACCTTATCATTCTAATACAAATCCCATTCCTATTTGTTCTTAGCCCATGGTAAGTAATCTTTTTCCAAAATTAGTTTGATTGATTAATTGAAAATCAGATTATTAAAATCCACATGTCACTAGTTGTTATAGGCTGAATATTGTGTCCCCCACTGAAATTCATAGGTTGAAGCTAACCCTCAATGTGACTACGTTTGGAAATAAGGCCTGTGAGGAGGTGATAAAAGTTAAATGTAGTGACAAGGGTAGGCCCTAACCCAATAGAAATGGCCTTACAAAAGGAAAAGGCACCAGAGTGCTCCCTCCCCACCTATGGCCATTTGCAAGACAGGAAGAAAGCTCTCACCAGAAACCAACTGCTGAACCTTGATCGGTAACTTCCAGCCTCACCAACCATGAGAAAACAAGTTTCTGTTGTTTAAGCCACCCAGTCTGTGGTATTTTGTTATGGCAGCCCAAGAAGACTAATACACTATTAAAATAAAAAATAAATACATAAATTTTAAAAACCCTCTTTCAAGGAAGCAATATGCAAATCTAATATTTATGTTTTCAATTTAAAGAAAAACTATGTTCAGAGCCAAAAGAAATCAATTATTTGGTTTAAGTGTACAAAGAGAAAATATTTGCACAATTCTGCTGGAAAATTTTGTCTTTCACTGTTAGTAATGTAGTGCCAATTTTAGAAAAATAAATGAAAAGAACTAAAGAAATTCTTTATAAATTTATGAAGGACAACAAAGTCAAAATAAATATTTAAAAAACAATACCTCTAATAAAATCACTACCCATATTTATTTAGCTTAAAAACAACTTTTAAAAAAGCTCCTATAGGAAGCATCTCTCAAATGCTGGCATTAATTTTTTAAAAATCTGAGATTGTGTTGGGACCCCAAGCCTAACAGACCTTGGTCACCAGTAGGGGGCAGCAAGGCACACCAGATTCTTCAGTGTCTGAAACGAGGGAAGCTTGACAGGTTTGCTAGGAAGTGTCAAGGAGAGCAATGTGAGATACGGCAGCATGAGAGGTGCAGAAAAAGAAATCTCTAAGTCAGGAACAGGCACTAGTAGGAGAAGATGGTGAGAATACACCGGTCAAAATTTCATGCACATCGATGGAAAGCTTGGGATGAAACAGAATGTTTATGCTTCTAGAAATCGGAATGTGTTGTCATTTCTTAATTCTCCCACTAAATTTGCTAAAATCATTCAGAATGCTTAGAATGATCCTGCCCTGATTTCTCACAGTTAAAACCGAGTATTTTTTTTTCTCTTCTATTCAATGATTTGAAGCCTGCAGGGAAAGTAGCTCCACAACATTTTGAATAGTTCAGTGGTCTATGATTAAGGGTAAGTTGACTGTTTTTCCTCCAGGAAAAGAGAAAAAAAAACTTTCGGTATTACATAACTGTAGAAAAAACAGTTTGATCCAAAAGTAAACTAGACTTTATCTATCAGAATGTGCCCAGAGAGCTAGGCCCTGAAAGAAATTATGCTGTATCTAAAAGATGTCAGGCAATAAGAAAATTTAGAATTGTTTAATTCTTTACTAGATCCACTATACTGATATGGCACCTCTTCATAGTTACTATGCATTTGATAAGTGGAGGAAAAGTCAGTAAATATTTTGCTGGTTAGTCACAAAGTTTGTGGGCTGATAGATCGATTTTTTCACTTCAGATACAAAG
This sequence comes from Galeopterus variegatus, assembly GCF_000696425.1. NCBI lineage: Eukaryota > Metazoa > Chordata > Mammalia > Dermoptera > Cynocephalidae > Galeopterus > Galeopterus variegatus. The sequence continues at coordinate 242,236 of NW_007727418.1, read as the reverse complement.
TAAGAGCTCACAGCTTTCTCAACATATTGAACTAAAGTGCAGAACATTTTAGTGCTGAAAAGATTATAGGTAGTCAGAAGAAAAAAGAGTCCACGTCTTATTTTCTGCAGGATGTACGTATAGCTCTGATTTGTAACTAAGTGTGGGATAGAGCTTCCTTGCTTTTTTTACTGAACAAAACCCAAATGTTGATCGTGTTTGAAGGATCAACTTCTACTCAGGACCATGATACAAAAAAAGGAGGAGAGGGAACAGGAGATGGAAAGAAGGGGAAGCAAGACTACAAATACCATACCCATACATTTTGCCACACCTGACAGCACCAGAATTGATGCTAAATTTTTAGAAATAAAGGCTTATACATATTGTAATGGTTAAATTTATGCATCAACTTGCCTGGGCTAAGAGATGTCTAAATAGCTAGTAAAACACTATTTCTGGGTGTGTCTGTGAGGGTGTTTCTGGAAGAGATTAGTATTTAAGGCTGTAGACTGAGTAAAGATGATCACACTTGCCAATGGAGGTGGCCATTCTCCAATTCATTGAGGGCCCTGAGTAGAACAAAAAGATGAAGGCTTGGAAAATTTGCTCTTAAGCTGACATATTCTCCTGTTCTAGGGCATCAGTGCTCCTGGCTCTCAGGCCTTCAGACTTGATCTGGGACTTATACCATAGTTTCCCCTGTTCTCAGGCCTTTGGTTTTGGACTAGAACTGCATCACTGGCTTTCCTGACCTTCAGCTTGCAGACAGCAGATCATGGGACCTCACCTCCCTAGTCATATGAGCCAATTCCTCATAAGTCTCTTTCTATACATCTACATATATAGCCCGTTTGTTCTTTTCTCTGCAGAACCCTGACTAATACACATATTCTACCTTTTCTGGTTTCTGACCATCTTAGTCTCAGAAACAGAGAAAACTCTTCTCTTGAGATTAAGGGGAAAATTTTTCCTTCAAGACTTGATTTCAGCCTGAAGTGAATTTTTATGACCAAGGTATTAACCCCTGAAAAATGGGATTTATAATGGAAATACTGATAGATTCTTAATGGTAGCTGTGCTGGCAGGCACCTATATATTAGCCTTAATAGTGTCAAATTGTGAAACTAAAGTGATTGAAAACCTGCTAACTTACACTTAAGGAATCCCTGCTTCAGTAGTTTTTGATATCTCCCTCATTTGAATGATTTTTCAGGCGTTCTAAAGACTAGTGTCCTGTATTTGTGAGAATGAGAGTTACAATACTGTAAGGTTTTGTGAACATCATAAAAGTAGAATGACATATTTATTTCTGAATGGCTCAAGACTCTGTGGTCCTTTTCTATTTAGGAAATTTACCTGCATAAAAATTTTGAGTTCTCCAACCATAAATCCTACAGCCTGAGGCCTTTTTCCTTTTCCTCCCATTTTTACACATTTTATTCATCTTTCTAGTGGCTCATTGAACAGCTGAAGGGGATAACAATGTAATTTCATGAACAGTGACCAAAAAGAAAAAAGTAGCCTTGACTTGGGTGGATAAGCGGACTCTTCGTGCTGTTAGTAGAATTACAGCTGGATGCCAGACTTTTACTGGCTTGATCTCATTACATAACCTATTTCCTGCAACTGTCTTCTGTTATAGCCTCTTTTATGTGACCTGACAGCCTGTATACAAATGTAGCTGTAAATACATGCTGCCAATGATTAAACAAAAATTTTCCCTATCATCATGTTTATCAGGATAAATATGTTGCCAGATATATTCTTTCTGAGTTGGTATTAGCAGAGCATGGCAAATGTCATCTCTCCTTCCTCAAGGGGCTCTTCCGAAGCTCTCATTTGGCATTTAAAAACATTGAACATGGCTGAATGGATCCAGATGCATTCTCTAACAGAACTTATGGAAACATGGAGAGCAGCTTCATCCTATCAAATATTATATTATTTCAGGGCTATTCTGACATGGAATAGGAAATTCAAAGCACTTCTGCCCTGAACCAATTGCAACATACAGCACAATGAGAAAAATCAAATCAGTCATTACAGGAAATTTTGAAATTCCATGGTTAAAAGCTTTGGGGACAAGGGAAGACATTTATCACTGATTGTTGTGTTTTTCAAGAACAATTAGAGCAAAATAATGTAAACATCACAGATTGAGAAATATAATGTGGGTTCTGATTTCAGGTATATGTGTTTAAAAATTAAACACAACATGTACAGGGCCGAACCCGTGGCTCACTCGGGAGAGTACGGCGCTGGGAGCGCAGCGCTGAGGCAGCAGGTTTGGATCCTATATAGGGATGGCCGGTGCGCTCACTGGCTGAGCGCGGTGCAGGTAACACCAAGCCAAGGGTTACGATCCCCTTACCGGTCACACACACACAGACACACACACACACACACACATAAACAGCATGTACAGAAATTAGCAATAGAACCAGGATGCAAGCGCGGTGCAGGTAACACCAAGCCAAGGGTTACGATCCCCTTACCGGTCACACACACACAGACACACACACACACACACATAAACAGCATGTACAGAAATTAGCAATAGAACCAGGATGCAA